>NC_052121.1:2994499-3043546 GCF_012273895.1 Zerene cesonia | reverse complement strand
CTCGTTGACCATCGTGCACACGGTGCGCTTCTTCTGCATCATCTCGTCGTCGCGGTCGCGCAGGCTCGCCAGCCACGCTTCGTACCACGCCAGGTCGCAGTCGCAGATTAGCGGATTGTCTATAAGAATAATTCTTTTCTATAGAAAGACCGACGACGTCCCTGGGGGGGAAGTTGCTCTCCAAATTCCAAAATGGGACCAAATAATACCAATTTCCTATCAAATACAAAAAGAATCACGGCAATCAGATGAAATCCCACGGAGTTATCGAATAGAAAAACAAAAAATTAGGTAAATTGAGAACCTGAAGAACCCGAGAAACCATCGGTTTTTTTTTTAAAATGCGTAATTTATTACTAAAGATTTCAATCATTTTATTTTAAATAAGGTTCTAAGTGACGAATTTGTACAGTTAAAGTGATATTACATCTTATTATGTATACTAGCTGTGACCCGCGGTTGAAACCGCGTAAGTCCGTATCCCGTAGGAATATCGGTATAAAAAGTGCCTATGTGTCCAGCTATCTACGAAGCAAAATAGTATTATTATTCACCAATAGATGTCAGGAAAAAATACAAATAAAACACGAATATGACATTTTCTAAAAAAAAATCCTAGCTAGATCAATTTATCGCCCCCGAAACCCCCTATATACTAAATTTCATGAAAATCATTTCAGCCGATTCCGAGATTCCAATTATATATATATATATATATATATATATATATATATATATATATATATATATATATATATATATATATATATATATATATATATATATATATATATATATATATATTCCTCAGTTGAAATAAATTATTAAATGAAAAACGTTATAAAACATATAGTTCTGAGTTTAGTACGTTTCATGTTCCCGAATCGACACTCAATTTCACTGAAAATATTCCACTTCGTTTCTATTGCACTCACATTTTCCTTCAGATGCAGAATTTCAAATGCTTTCGTTGTTTAATCAAATGAGAGAAGTTTCGTTAAGAATTTCAGACTCTATTTCGTTTTTACTGCTAGTGTACCAAAAGCAAATTACATTAGAAGTTCATTTAACTTGCGAGGGTCTTAAAAATATATTGTATAAACAAATTTCAATTCTGTATAGTGAACTTTAGTAATTGAATTTGTTTGCAAAATATATAAATGGGTAGTTGAATGGGAAAATTCTAGAATCCTTACCCATGATGTCTACAACACGGAGAGTATCCAGTATGGGTTCCATTATCTCTTCGGGAATATGTTGTAGCTTGTTGTTTTGCAAATTCAACGTCTCCAAAGAATTCAAATTATCGAAGCCCATGGTCGGCAATTGGTGAATCCTGTCAAAAATATATGATTTTTAGACTTGAGATTTATTCAAAGCGAAACTTTTGTTTATTGATTACTTTTCCAACTAATGTTGTTTTCAAAATAACGTTGATGATATGTCTAAATCAAAAAAATAAATAATCAGTTTTTTTTTACACATCCTAAAATCAATTGATCGTGGATCCAAAACATGGCACATTATGTAAATAATTAACAATTTTGATCATAAGTACGTATTTTATACAAGAAAATATAATATTTATACACTCTACACTCAGGCAAGTTATAACAAAACATATTATACTTTAATTTATTTCATCGTATTTTTACCTGTTTTTTATTAAAATAGTTTTTTGTTGATGATAAACATAATTACAATTGTAGCCAATTATTAGGGATATTTAAAACCATATCTTTAATTTTTTCTAGAATGCTTATATTATTTAATTGCCATCGATGTTTTGTTTTTTTTTTTTTCAATAAAACTGGATTGAAAGAATATACACGATATTGTAATATAATTACATTAATGATGTGTGCCCTTAATTGATCAAAAAAATACCTCCTTTATCAAATAAAACAATCACAATTACGTGTTTTTTTACTTTTCAATCAAATAACAATCTTTACGAAAAACACCAAAAACAACGTTTATTTTCAAGCGTATTCCCTTAACAATTTCCATAACAAACAGTTGATGTATTGTTAGCACAAAAACACGCTGGGTCTTGAGCGTTACAGTTATTGATTTCTCACACAATTTATCTCAATTTACGGAGCTACAGTGCCGCAAATCCCACGAGACATTAACAAAAGACAGTCTAAATAGTGAATCGGTTCAAGTTAATCAAACACGGACGTCCCAACACCCCACAACAGAATTAATCTTGTCTAAGATAACAGCTATAAATATCTCAATACTGCGAAGGCATCATGAATAATGGGTTATTATTTTTAACAGCTTCTTAAATTTCTATGAAGAAAATTCTTCGGAATATAATTTTACCCATTGAGGTTGTACATATATCATATTATCATATTACAATAACTGATCACGCAGAATATACGATGTACCAAGAATAAATAAAGGCTATTTACCTATGTTATAGTTTTCATTTTAAATGCTAATTTGTAAGAAAAATTACCAAGATCACTCAGTATTAGTATAAAATGTAATCTAAAATTATTAAAAACTTATTTTATCAACCGTTAAGAATATACCGAAAGATATAAATACAGACTACAGTAATTAGGTGAACACGTAGCAGAATACAGTTCCCAGCTCATAAATATGAAACGTAAACGGCCTAAATAAACGTGAATGTATTGAATAATTAAATTGAGTTTGGGATTCCTTTATGGCTTATGTTCAACTAAAATTTGAAAAACACGTTTTAAGTATTCATTTGGTTGGGGTCTGTAATTATTTGTTGTAAAATGCTGCTTTAAACCTGTTTTTAATTATAAGTGATGCGATTATACGGAAAGCTTGCCTTTTCTGTAGTTTTTTGTAAAAAAAATGCTTAAAAAAGTAGTACATTTGTAAGAAATATAAATATACATATCATAAAACGTATTAATATAATAAATTAATATTCATATAAACTGTCGAATATAAGTCTGAAATATTATTGATATTCAATTTAATAATTAATTAAAAATGAGTGAGTCGAGCGAGCTTTGCGCTAACTCGACTCACACGTTAAGAGAGGAAGATACCACACCGGTGGTGATCTTATACCATCAGGCGAACCACCAGCTTGGTTGCCCGCACTAGTATAAGAAAAACATATATTCATAACATATTACTCATAAAAAATATAAGGACATCTTCTTAAATCCTTTAATATTTCCCGCACTCAAAATACACTTCAAAAACAACTCTTAGACTATAATAATATAATTTTGAAACCAATGTAATCCGAGATTTAAAGCACACGTCGCTTATAATGACATTAAAAAGCCTTAAATAACCATACTCTTAAACAATAAATTACCAAAATGCGAGCAATTCGTTAGCTCGGTCACACAATTGAGGATTATCAAAGTAATAAATTACCCCAAAAGTTCTTACGACAATCTCCACTTGTAACCAGCTATAAAAAACTTAAAACGCTAAAATGTAATGTTCCATTTAAATGTTCGAGCAAACTGGCATTAATTTGACGTTTGTTCTTATATAAAAAAATACTGAATGATTGGAGAAAGGATCATTATATAATATTTATTTTGTGCTTCACAGCCATCCTTTTTTTTTCTAATTTGATAATCTAGATTACAATATAATTTATGGGAACCTCTACTAATAAATTGTAACTAAACAGTATACCTTTTTGTTTCCTGTTACCCTTTCTCTATCAGACATTAAAACAGTCGTAATAGACACCGGATTATTACATAACAAACGCAAGTATGTATAAACTAGAATACTGGTCGTATTTCATCTGTAATAATGTACGTGTATTGTATCTTTTCACAACAGATAAATAACACTATAACGTATATTTTTTCACCTTTTTTCTTTTATAACATAAGGATGCCTTTACTTACATATTCTTTTGCAAATTCAAAAACGTAATGGAATCTCCGTAGCCAGTGAACGCATCCTCGCTAATGTAGGTGATGTTGTTGGACCGTAGATCGAGGTGTCGTAGCCGATGCAGCGGTCGTAGCGCTTCGGATGGTATTTCGTGTAGACGGTTGTCGCCCAAGCGTAAGTATTGTAAGTTCTCTGCATTAACACATTAATCATTTTAATTTTCTTTATACACGGGTATTTTAATTTTATATACATAGTTATATTGTAGGTGAACATCGTATGTATTGTTAAATATATTGATTAGACTAACAAAAAGGTTAACCTTTTCTATTAGGTCAATAAACTCTTAACAGAAGAGAATAAAGTTTTAAAATCTTAAATTACGATAAAGAATAATTAATTGTAACTGAAGTTATAATCGACTTACCCTCAAGACCAACGAAAGCTTTTTCATCAATACGCTGTATTAGATTGCCTTCGAGTTCCAATGAATTGAGGAAGTTAAGGTGAGAAAACACCTGAGCTGGTACTTCTCTTAATTGATTATGAGCTAGTCCAAGCGAATCAAGACTCCTCAAACCTAGAAAATACAATAAATTATTGACATAACAAAACACGTATGAGCTATAAACCTATTTGGGAGGTCATGTCAACTTAATACATATAAGTTACACGTGTCCTAAACAACACTCGGATATAATATGATAATTAATTTAATCAACCTAATTAACATTAACACAACCAACAACAATAAATATTACATGTTAATCAACGAAGGAAAACCTGCAGAGCATTATACAATTAATTTTGATTGAAAGCGAGATAACAACACGACAAAACAACATGCAATTTATCAAATATAAAAAATGTAATATACCTGTACCCAAGTTGGATACTTTATACCAACGCGAATTGAAATATCTCAGAAGAAATAATATATCATACGAAACGCAGAAGAATAACGCACTTAAGTTTTTATTTGATCGAAATAAAAGTAGGTATTGAATAAAACAAGATGCGATATCGAGATACAAAGGAAATGTTATTACATTACCCGCGAAATCTCCTTCCGAAATGGAAGTAATGCGATTTTCTTGCATTTCGAGTTTCTTCAAATTCTCGAGTAATGCCAGAGCCTTCTGCGGCACCGCAGTGAGTTCGTTGCCGCCCAAGTTCAGACGCTTTAGCTTCCTGGGAACCATTTATCATATGAGCGTAGCACACACTGAAGTCTCGTTTTAATTGCTTTTGTGTTATGAAAATTGCCTTTTGTTTTTATTGCATAAGATTACGTAAGTTCCAATTTGATAAACCGTTGAAAATATTACATTTCATAGAATTAATAACACGAACAGATAAGAAAATTATCCAGTAAAGTAAAATTATCCAGCTTAACTTGTAAATACTATGTGACAATTAGATATATAGAAACATTTTCCATTAAATAATCATTCTAACAAATTATTTCTTTAGCATGTACATGTAATACTAATATTTAACAATAAAAATGATTACTTTTATCGTGTATAAAAGAAAAGCTAACAGTTTTGCAGTGTTTCTGTACATTAAAAATCACCCTGGATAAGGTAACGGTAATAAGCTCATTTTTTCCTAATTTATTCAACGTAAACGAGATCTGAATACATAAAAAGTAATGGGCTGAAAAGCTTAAAGAATGCTTTTAGCTCGACTAACACCATCGCTATATTGATGCCATTTTTGTTTTATACAACAATGCTTTATTTCGTCCTTGTTTTAATAGAATATAAATACAATTTTATACAATCACTGAAAAGGCATTGATGCTTATGTACAACATTTGTAATATCATTTTCTTATATTTATTTAACAGCAATTATTGAAACTGTGCAGAACACAGATAAATATTAGGTAAAAATAATAATTGCAAAATAACTCACTTTTCTAAGCCTTTAAAAGCTTCACCGTCAACCACTGATATTTTGTTTTCATACAGGGTTAAAATTTCCAAAGTGTCAAGACCCAAAAATGCCTTGTTATGTACCGCCGTTACCTGAACAAACAAATTTAAATAGGGTCTTAATTTGAATTCAAATACCCATGCGTATTTATTTCAATACAAACGAAACATAAGCTATGTGTTTCTTTTTTATATAATTGACCTCGCCCTTACATTAAATAATTACAATGATTTGATACAATTGCTTTTAAGTTAGAATGCACATTTTACTGTAAATATAACATTAAATGTTTGGAGACATTAAAACACTTGGTTAAATTAAAACGAACAAAATGTAAAGAATCGAAACTCACTGCAATTCTTAGAAATGTCAAATAATTAATATTATTAATGGGTATGTACAAGAACGATACATCACTTTTGCAGAATAGTAACTTCATTAATAAAGTTTGAGAGAAAATTGCTACTTTACTATTTGTGGCCGCTTCACCAAAATACAAATTACGTGGGTGTTGTTATATTAAATTTAGTAACAGGATAGCATTTAAATGCATTTTCCAATGCTGTGATAATTTAAATTAATAAGTTTGAATTTGTTGTACTATGATGTTTATAATTAAATATACATATTTTAACGTAATTTATTAAAAGGAGTTTATATTTAAAGAACAATCAAAACAAAAACATCTAAGCTCATTAATGGATATAATAACATTTAAACTTCATTGTGTATAATATAATAATATAAATATTTTAGAGCTAGTGTGGGACCAATATAAAGCTATCAGACTAAAAGATAATAAAACAAAATACGTTATAGTAAGTGTTTACGTTTTCATAAAACCGTATCTAGGCCACGAGTTGTTTTATTTAGAAGCCTTTATAATGAAAATTCGTATTTATATTGTGGTTTTCATAACACACTCTGGGAGCTAATATTAGATATATAACATTATTAACGCAAATGTGGATATTTACTAAGACAATATGTATCCCTTACCTTATTATGATTCATGTTGAGAATAAGCAGATGGTTAAGATGCGTGAAGGACGAGGTCGGTATGGTCGCAAGTTTGTTCTGAGACACATCGAGTTGCGTTAACTTGTTGCCTGAAATATAAGAATTTATTTAATTTGTGAACGAATTCGTTTTGCTACAATATTCAGAATAATTATGTTAAATTCGGGTTATTTGCGCGCGAAATCACACATTCAGCGCCGCTAATAAAATATTTAATAGCGTTCTTAATTTAAATTTATATTTTATCGTTGTCTATTAGAAGGAGTTTATATTTAAAGAGATCTTACTTACATAGTAACGGACATCTAAGGTTTCAGTTATATAATTTTAGGTTCACAGCTTACCAATAGAGCTCAAAGATGAATCCTCGATAACGGCTAGGCTACTATTATGTACCGTCAAGTGCCGAATATCCAAGCCAAGGAATATGTATGAAGGAAGCTTGGCCAAATTGTTATGACGGAGTTTCAGGTAGAAAATTATCATCGGCTTCGAACGAAGTGTATTCATCGCCTGAAACAACATTCATCAGCTAAATTTTGTAACAAAACTTGTATATAATATATTGAGGAGGTTGTCCTCAAACGAGAACGAGACACGTTCTTAATGCGATTGATTTTTTTTTCATTTTTGTAACTCGATAGCTCCGTGGGTTTTTTAATCGATTGATGACGATTTTCTGCTTGACAGGGTTTTTTTAATTTTGTTGTAATTATGGTCTTATTTAAGAATCTTTTTTGTCGTATTTTTGTTATTGCTTATTATTTTATTTTTATTATTTGAAGCGGTTCCTCCATCCCCGGGATATCGGGGACCTTTTCGCGAAAAGATTTAATCATAAATATTATTAATTATCAACACACATTTAAATTGAACTACGTGTTCTATTACAAGATTCCTATGAAGTACCCTTAGCAATATACAATCTGCATTGTATCATTAATTATACAACATCTGGCCTTTGAGTAACAAGCCTCTTGGTTCTATATAGACTCATAGGCACTAATCACTTAACAACAATGTTGTGTAATGTGAATCTTGAATCAGGGAACGTAATTAAATGAAAACACAATCGCATAGAAATACATGTCTTTGTCTGTCTTAAGAATTTTCAAATACTAAACAGAAAATTTTGTACCATTTCGCTGATTCACTTGATTTACAGATAGATAAATTGTTATTAAATGTTATTACTTTAACAACTTAATATAATATATGTATTCTATTCAACATTTATTTCGAAATAGATCTAGCTATATATAGTAAAGTATGTTTAATACTTTAACAATTTAACTAATTGATAAACGTTCACTTGAAGTATTGTTATGTTTTTATATCGACAATGAATCTTATTTTTTATACGTGCAATGGAATAATTGCTAAATGTTATGTAATTTAAAGTTGAAGAAATGAATCACCAGAATAAAAAGTACCTTCTGTATGTGTTGCTGCTCTGTAAATTCACACAGGATATCGAGACCGTTTTTCTTCACAGTACAGGTGCAGGGTGTGATCGTGTTGGGCGCGGGGCACTGCTGCGCGCCCTGCTGGTGCGCCGGTCGCGCTAGCAGCACCACGCAACAGAATATCAACCAGCGAGACATCATTTTGAGGATCTGTAACAATGAGGTTTATTATTAGGGCACTTGTTATGTGATAATTTTTATCGCAAAGGAAGACCGATCGTTTGCTATAGGATCGTCATAATCATAAGGTATTGGTCGTCTTACAGGGGTACAGATCTCCTATAAGGTGGGCTATAGAAACTCCGTTCAGTCTCTGCTTTCACATAAGTCTAGATGTGATGCAAAATGTTTCAATGAATTGGTTACAATCAAATCAAAAAGTCTTCCACGTATTTAAAAAACCGACATTGGTGTCGTGTTATAAAAGCGAAAATACTGCATAAAATCCAATCTCTTTATTAATTATATCGCATAAACAATATTTTATTTTATTTGAGGAAAGAAAAAGCATAATTGAGTAATTTCAAATTTCATTTCGTTGAAATCTCAATCGGTGAAGCAACTGAAAATACTTGTAAAATTAAATAGATTTTCAGATCTGGCAACATATTGAAATGAAAAACACGTACCTACGTATAGATACATCAATTTGACGCATAAATCCACATTAGATGAAATTGAATTGGGTTGAGAGACGAGAGCAAACGTGTTCTAAATTTTAATATTGACTTTATTACATTTACATATACGCCTATATGTAACGTTTGATGTAAAGCACAGAGTGTGAAAAATCCTTCAAGTTCTTTTTTCTGTCACAGATTGTTTAAAACACAAGTTACATTCAATTTACTCCCTACTTTTTATTAATTAAGCCCTTTGAGTAATCCAGATTAACACTGGCTTTAGGGCTTATCGTTATATATTTAAGGCATTCAACAGTTTAATTGTGATTATCCAGAGTAATTTCATGAATTAATTACTAATCACGAAGTTACTCTGTGAACATTATCAGCGCGACTGCCCCTAAAGTTGATCCCAGGGCAATCATAAAATCGGTTTAGTGCCGACTCTTCTAAGAATTACAATAGCCATTTACTTCGTGGACGGTGAAGTAAATATATTCAAATGTAGACCGAAAACCTAAAATTTGAATAATACTAGGTTTAGACCCTTTGGATAGAAAGCTCGGATGTTTATCGCATCTATGGTAGTAACCGACGACTTTTCTCAAGGTCCGAGGTTTCCGCTTATTTCTTTTGAAGCTATTTCACAGAGTTTTTAAATAAGTCGTTACCATAGCATTTTGTTTGATTATTCTGCCTTTGACGTATCGTTATCAATCTGCGACACTTAATTGCGTGTAAAAAAACGTCTACTTTGTAAAAGTAACCATAATAAAATATTTAAATAAACAATAAACTTATCATAACATTATGACGTAATTGTTTTTATTCGCAAAAGAAAAAAATATGTTTTCAAGTACATTAATCTTGTGAAAGCCCTTCAACTCAAAAGGCCTGTTCTGTACGATGTAAATTAGCTATCCTTACCGAGTCACATTCTCCGCGGGCGTACGTCTAAAAGCATGGTACGTAACGACACCGATAAATTACAACAAGGTGGAACACACACATAATAATAATAATTTGCTTACGTGAGTGTGCGTGTCAGGTCGGCGAACGAGAATGGCGTGAGGGGTGCGCCACAGTCATGGGGCACTAGGTCATGTTAGTTGAGATTCACCTGCCACCCTGAAACAATGAATTCATTAAGATTTCGGACACTTATTGTTGCCTCTGAAATGTTTCGTTTCGTCGTATAAATGTATCGTTTTTACCAGAAACACGTGAACACTAAAAAGAAACAGAAAGAACTTATAGTTAAATTACAGAAAAGGTAACTTAGTAGTTGTAAGGAAAAATTAATTAGTGCATAATCTTGACCTATATAAATGTGTGCCTATTACCATGCCTCAGTTATCGCACTCAATATATCGATTTAATTAAAAAGCATTGTATTCTTATAATTATTTTCAATATCCTTGAACATTCTTTGTGCGAAAGGTTTCTTTATTATACTTTAATTTCACCAAAATAAGTTTTTAATGTGAAAATTTAAACTTCCATTTTTCCTTTGCATCATACACGTAATTCATCTTGCCAAAAATAATTTTCATGTTATGAAAGGAAAATGTTGAATAGCGTTTTATAAATGAAAGGCCTTAGAGAATTCATCGACGAATTTCAGTCTCGCTTGATAATAAACGTGATATCGAAAACATTTCAATTTTCCTCAAGTGAGTTGAATTTTCCGACTACAGTATTCTAAATGATTTTACGATTATAATAGTGTCAGTGTGTCGTGCGAGAAGCAGTCAATTTCTCATTTGGGAGTTCGGGTAATACCTTGATATTATTTTGGAAATCTGGGAGGCTTTTCTTATTACACCCGACCCAAAATATTGAAACAAAGAGTGACTTGAATATATTGAAGTAGGTACCTACTCGGTCTATATAGACAATGGATAGCTGTTATTCTAAAGAACCGTCAAATCTTATTCAACATTTTATAAAATAATGTGAGCTTTTAAATAACAAGGGAACTGTACGTTTACTTTAATGCAACCTACTAATTTAAAAAGATGTGTTTTATTCACATCATAAATGTAGGGGTAAGCCATAAGAAGTTGCACCTTAAGGTTAAAATCTTATCTCTCATCTCTCATCTTTCATCTTTTCTCTCTCATCTTTTTTATCTGTTGAATTTTCTTTTATTTAAAGATATTACCATGTCTGAAAAATAAGTCTATAATTGTGCACATTTGCCCATATAAATGTTACAATTGGATAAATCAACATTGTTAGTTGTCTATTTTCCAGCTATAAAAGTTATTAATGTTAGAAAAGCAGTACTTTGTTGTTCGCTCCGGTAATAATCAGCGACGTGACAAATTACTTTGTCCATTATTTGCTGAAGTATCATTCATTTTTAAGCATATCGTTTCATATTAAGCGCTATCTGTATAAGAGCTTTTGTTTTGTAATGTATTTATATTATACATCTTTAGTAAATTATAAGACCAATCATATAGTTTGAACTCCCAATAATAATAATGGATAGGCCGGTTTGTTCGTTACACCACTTTTGTTAATTCGTTCGAATTAAGTCAACAAAATATGCATGGCGTATAGATAAATGCCGTTCGGACCAATTTGTAACTGGATTAAATTTGTTTAAAACATTTATCGTTCCAGCAATAAAAGTAGCAATATGATATATGCATAAATATGATGTAATACAAATGTTTATGTAACGGATATGAAAAATGCAGTTCTTTTTTCAAAATCAGGCTTAAAGAAAAATTGAGCAGTTTTTTTTACATCACATTACAGCCGTCCTGAACCTTAACCTTAGATTTCTTAGAATTTATTTGACGTATGAAATCCGCATTATTTACCTTTACACACCAATTAGAACTTCGTATCAAATTCCGTCACCAATTGGATTCACAAACAAACAGAAACTTCCGTGTACACTCAACTGTGACAAAACACATGCCGTTTATACGCTAAAATTGGCTAGCTTATCGACATATCAGTATTATTCTCCTACGCAGATCGACGCTAACTGCGGCCCCTCGGTTGTACGTCTATTATCATTTGATAGTTCATCTCCGTTCGGCCGGTGTATTGTGTAGAGCTAACGTGTGAGGATCGCTTTAAGTGCCCGACCATTCGGGTTGCGGTCACCGCAAGTCGCTGAACTCAGTTTCGCTGTTGTCAATTACTTATTATCTTTTAATGCGTACTTAATCTTTGGTTAACAGTACAGCGTATGCAATCTGTGTCAATGTCATCAATTTACGTGTCTCATAATTCTTATTGCTAATGTACAATTACTGATTTAATATTCTTTCTATTTTCGCAAAATAAGAAAAAAGCTATCATACATAAATAAATCGTTTAGAATAGCTTTCAAAACAAAGTATTTTAATCGCACTTCTGTAAATCATGCCATTACGAGTACAGGGTGACGAAATTGAAAGTCACAGAATAGAAAATCCAGATGTAACTTTATATACTTTACTGTTATTCATACCGCTGTGGTGATTCCTACAATTTTCTAGTATTATATTTATTGAATTAGAAAACCTATGGACTGCAATCGGCAAATTTGCTACCCAACATCATTGCCTATTTGTTATCTTATTAAAAACATAAATTTTTGCTTAAATTGTGATCCAATGCACGCTTAAACAAACATCATTTTACGCACATGACATTGCGTGTTCTTTTATCTTTTTAATCCAACATTCGTGTTATAATCTTGATACAGTCCTAAAACAAAATAGGCAAACGTTCCTATACCGTTTTATACAACAAACTTATTTTGGATCATTAAATAGAAAAAGCAATTATGTTATTCCACTATAGTTAACTTTAATTCTATTGATGTTCAATCAATGCACTACTTCAATCTAGAAACAACATATTTATAATTTCTTTCCACTGATGTTTTTGAACACGCTGATTTACAAATATATAGATATCATCGTCATCATCTTCAGCCTTCATCTTGGTCAAGTGCAGGTTGACAGTTGTCACGTCATCTCATCGAACTTTTGATTCTTGGACATGACGTTTACCTCACAATGTTTTCTATCACCCTTTCGAGCAGTAGTGATGTTATCCACAGGTGTAGATCAATTTATTGTGTGAGTGTTATTATGAGTACACAATAACCACAAGACAATGTTTTCTATACTCCAATAAACCAACTATGCATTATTTTACGTACCTCTATAAATTCTTTATATAAAAATTAAGTATTATTTTGATATTTTTATCTTTCTTTTCTATTTATCACTTACGACTTCCTCTTTGTATATACAACGAGGGGGAAGCGAAATATTCGTTACGTTGTTCCAATATCCCTCTAGTCCCTCGGGTTCAGAACCCTAAAAAGACTAAATTACATCCTTATATCTCTACACAATATTATAGTACACACGAAAATATACATAACATAGACTTTTGAGTAATTAGAAAATATATAAACACCAATTTCGATGTCTATGGGTTTTGTATCTCTACACAATATTATAGTACACACGAAAATATACAAAACATAGACTTTTGAATAATTAGAAAATATATAAACACCAATTTCGATGTCTATGGGTTTTATACTAATACCATAATTGCTACAGATTTGATTTCCATCTGGCCCAGCAATTATTCGTATTCTAGATTTATTTTTATATCCTCAGGAAATATTTCAACTATATCATTTATTATGTCTTCACAAACGTCCTCACACTATACAAGTAATATGTAATAGTAACTATAGAACTAGTCATATATAAAAACACCAACGTAATCCAAAATTTCATCACACAATGCCGCCTAAATATACTTGAACAAGGCTTAAAAGCCTTAGCGGGTACGAAGCTGCAAAGTTGTATTGGATAATTTTAGAAGCGAAGGAAGAGTATCGATCGAGGTGGTACGTGATACGGCTGCCGGCTCACGTCACGCCACGGGTCACGTGATTATCCCTAGAGTTAACCAAATATACAACCGTGGAGACGCTCTGGCTTAGGGCATATGCCTGGTAAATTATTATACGAAGATTTGGGAATATGTGTTTCGGGTAAGGTTTCACTTTGCTGTGTAAAGTTATCTCATATTGTTAATAATAGACGAAGATTAAATTTATGAATTGAAATAGAAACTAATATAATATTGTTTAATAAGTCTGTGATAATTTAAACATACATACATGCTCAAATAAATAATAAGCTGAATAATTTAATGTGTTGTAATAATAACAATAAATTTCTGATGCAATTAGTTGTCAATAAAAAATTTGCAGGTCGAAATACCCTCAAATATGACAAAAGTTTTCTATCTAATAAATATGTCCGTCTGATCCGGATACATTTGAAGTCTTTTTGAAGCAAGTCAAGATGTTCACATAATATGCATCTGCAGTTTTTGCAGAATGTTTTTTCATTACTTTATTTTTCGGGAAGCATGTTTTCTATAGATGAAAAAAATCATTCATGAATTTTCAGTACGGGACATTTGTTTGCAAATATATGCACTGCAACTGCATGGCATTGCGCTCGACTTTAAAATGCACACTCTTATGGAAATGTTTACACAGAAAGTTAAGTTTATACATTGTAACTGCCACATTTAATACAAGCGAAATTGCGAAAAAAACGCTACATATTGTGGATACCTAGTTGTTTTTATTCGGATCGTTAAAAATTTTCAAATTAGTTGGGTATATTGTGTTATCCATACAAATATAAAAAATATTTGTTGGAGGGTGAAGTATGTATTCACCGTGGTTTATCTTTTTACAGTTTTTATATATCAATGTCAAAAATAAATCCAAAGAGGTTTTTGGATGTCTTTCTATTTGATGCGCAGGGACGTAGAAAACGTATGATGCTCTTTTTTGCGCATTTAGATATGAGATAAACTTATCTCTCAAAAATATTGCATATATTTAGACTAAATATAGATTTATTTCAATAAAATATCTACTACCAGAGAGAATCTGTAAGGATTGAGTATATTATTTTAATTTAACACAGCCTGTAGAAAAATAAAAAGAACTGAATATTGAGTTTCATAAAAAGGATAAGAGGCTTAATCAATCTTTGTGATGATTATGCTTAATCGAGCTTTTCTTTTTTTCGATGTTTTCAATGCAAAAATCCTTTATTCATGTTTTAACATAGTCAAAGTGAACATTTCAGTGTCATATAAGCACTTTCAATGCCAAATATAACGATTTAAACGTTTAAACGCGATCATCGCTTTAAATTACATTTCATCGACGTAAACTGAACTGAGTTCAAGCAAAAACAATTTGAAATCCTGAACCTGCAATTTTCTGCCTTTAACAAGTTTTAATGCGTTTAAAGAGTAACTTTCACGTATACAGTGGTATTCAAATTATATTAATGAGATTTTTTATACATTGTAATATAATTATTAACCGTTTTATCGATGAAATTAAAGTTTTTGTAAAAAAAAATAATTCAGATTAGTTTCTAGTTTGCCAGATATATTGTAGATTCTATTGTGAAATCGGTTTGTCGTAAATCGAATGTAAAACTAATTCCTAAAATATGTCTTTGCTCCAACATTTTCCAATGACGTGACTTGTAATGCTTCTGAACTATAAATTGCAATTACTATAACATCAACCAAAGTATTAATTAATGCTAGCTTGAAGTAATATAACGCAACATGAACAAGTCGGAGTTAATTAATTATTTAACTTCAACCGCAAATGTTTCCTACGTACTTCCCAAAGAAGCCATTGCTGAAGGAGCAAGTTCTCGAGGGCGAATGGAGTCTGAAGTTTATCTCATATTGCATTGTGTTGCGTCACTTGTGCTTTAAAAATAAAATTTAATACCAATGTCCTTACGTAGTAAAGTTGGAGTGATCTCAACAGCGAAGATAACGCTAAAAGCCAACGTTTCTCTTGAACGTCGGAAATCCAGAGTTATATGTGAAGTGTCGCCTGGAAAACGTTCTAATGGCTCTAAATGTGGCGCTGAAAAAGTTCCACAAAAAGGGTTATTAGATGTTCATTTGTGAGAGAGAATAGCACACGTACACTGTACAGTTCATCGAAGAATTATTTCCTTCTATTTTCTTATATATCTAGACTACTTTTAAATAAATAATATACATATTTTTTTAACGTCACAGTCGGAAATTGAGCTTGTGGGTCGCCTGACGGTAAACGCTACCACCGCCCATGAACATTTAGAGAGGCATAAGGTCTATTGCAGACCTTACGCCTCTACGAATGGATGCCGACTTTTTGGGATGGGATTATAAAAGGATTAGTGAGAGGAATAAAAGAAAGGACTGGGAAGGGTAACGTAAAGGATATGGGCCTCCAGTTCCCCCACTCACCGAAAGAAACGCAGTAGAATGCTATTTCAAGCAGGTCTTCTGTGGGGGTGTGGTACTTCCCCGGTGCGAGCTGGCCCAATTCGTGCCGAAGCGTGCTCGACTACCACATACAAAATGTTAGTTACTCATGTTGAGATATAAATCAAATAGGATTGAGATTCTAACCAATTCTCTACGTTATTTTTGTTACAAATCAAAGTTTCTTGACTTTCGCTATTTCGTCGAAAACAATTTCATCCTGCGTACTATCCCAAGAAAGTGAGAAACTCTTTCAATATCGACAAGATAGAACGGTTATTTGATCATTTAAGCACACACACGAAACTCCTAAAGGTTTTATTAGACGAAGTTACGACATTTATGACTGTACTTTCATTTTGACGCCTCTTATGATAATAATCTATGACATTGAATACAGTATCTCATTTTCTAACGAAGTACTTGGCTCGGATTTTATCAGACTATCTTCTTTTGGAATGAAAATGTTGTTATGGTCCTTTTTTATACAACTACGCCAAAAAATAAGTATTCTCTTGCTTATTATAAGTTACAGAGCTACTTTGACGACCACTTTTTGGTGAGGCTTCACATAAAATTTATTATTCAAATTAATAAATGAGTTGTCATTTATATTTTATCATTTATTTATGGGTCTCTTTTTAATTCATAAAAATATACAAAAATTAAAAATAAAAAATTGCTGTGGTATAAATATTTATTCTTGAGGCTTAAAGTTCAAAAATATCATGTTAATATGTTTTTCCTTTATTTTCTACTATATAATTTAATTTATATTTACAACGAAAGAGTAAACAAAGTAGACAGTACATAGAGTAGAAATAAGCGTATTTATTATATTTAAATTTTAAAAGTACCTGCCACATTTTTCATTGTTTAGTTACCATCGTAATAAAAGTGTTTGAAAAAGAAACGTTTTCTATAATTGGAAGATTAAGCTTTAAGAATCCTTATGAATTATGTATCAACGTGAACCTACAATTTTTATTTTAAATTTATACAATATATGAGAACGTTTGCTGAGCAATTAAGGTTCAATAATGTTTTGTTCGAAGCTATATTTTTGGTCCTTTTTTTCCACGTCATACAAAACGACTTACAAATTATTCTTTCTCATTTCGAATTAAGAATCTTATAGAACAAACATATTATACAATCCACTTTGTAAAGTAATAATGAAACTCGTTGTATATGTACCAAAAAGTAAAATAAAGTCTTGCAATCCCAACCGACAAAGCTTTTATTTACATCGTAAAAATACGGTTTAATTAAATAACGCCGAAAACCCGGGCTCTGGTACAACTAAACAAAAACTTACATTTTATCTTCATTCCCTGGGGACCGAGAGGACAGTGTTATTAATTTTGATGTTGCTGAAGTTTTAATTAGAGCCACGTTATTTTCACTCAGAGTGTTAAATATTCACCCCGCGTACTTTGCGTTACACTTCCTGTACAAAAATAAAATGCTTCACGTTGACTTCAGCTCGGGATTGCTCTTATCATTAACTTTCCAATGAATGGTCGCTTGGGCGTGTTTGATAAAATTGATATGGTGTTTTTTTTCTTCGGCCGTTTTTACTTTTGCTTTATTATTTTATAGGTGTTTAAGGTTGTTCCAACTTTCCACGTGTAAGCCATGTTGATTCTGTCTTTAACTGGTATCTTTTGAAAACGTTCTATAATAAACGAGAGCATTGGTTTTGATAAATTTTGAAAGAATAGAAAAAAATTGATTACGAGGTGGGATTCGAACCTTCGTTTTTGCCAAACCGTAGCAACGCCTAGCCTGGCCTGTCCGAGAGGCCACCCGAGATCCCGCCACAGTAAATGAAAAAAGCATTGGTTTTGCTAACAAAAAATAAACATATAAAAAGATTAGAAGTACGTTGACAGTAGTTAGATTAGAAGTACGTTGACAATAGTTCGTAGAAAGGTTTTCTAGTAAATTTGTGCCAACATTACATGAGTACATTCTCGCACGAAAGATAATTTTCCGTACTTAATCCTCGTGTCCGCTAAATGAATTGGATATTGTGAGATCCTCTTCCGGTTACTGACAGGCAGTATTTATGAGTTTTTGCGTTCTTTCTATTTCACTCTTACAAATTGATTAAAAGGTTAACCAAATTGTAATAATTTGATCCATTAAAGACAAATAATAATCATCTATACTTTTAAATGTATCTTTGTAAAAATTCATTAAATTAAAATCGGTTTCAAATAAAAATTATTAATTGAATTAAATTATTATAATAGAAATATAATAAACAAGTTACATTCATAAGATCTTTATTTATTAAACAAAACACCTGCCATACAATAAAAAAACAAATGTTCCAAAATACATAATTTAATATATATTTCTAATATTTAATGTTATCTCTGAACAAAATCGAATTATAAAAATGATAAAAGAAGCGGTACTTATTAAACAGCAATCTATCCATAAATTGATGCTGCTAAACTATGCTTCAGTGGATTTAATTCACTCAGTCTCTGTATACCGCATCACATCACGTCCGCGTTTTGATTTAAACATGATTGATATTCCTTTCACATTGACGGGATTTTCAAACAATTTTACTGTTAACAAAGTCAATTATGCAGCCTACGTCCAAATAGCATTAACGCTAATTACGACCCATCAACTGCTGACACTGAATATTTAATAAGGGCAAAATGGGATGTTTCATTTTGAAAGTATGAATCATATTAAAAGCCTTACGAAGTGTCCTTAGTTTTAACGCAAGTAGCTTTAAAATTACAAATGTCTCTTTACCGTTTGATTATAAGTTATATTTATTATTTGTCGTGTTCAAAAATATACGGAGCGATACATCATTGTCCAAGTAAAACTTTAGAAAGATAAATACAAAAACTTGTAATGTTTGAGAAATCCCCAGATAGGCGATAAACCTAATGTTACATTTTCTGTTTGAGTTTTGGTAAAATTTACAGATAAATTAAATCAACTTTCTTTAATCTTAGCCCAGCGGTGTTACGTGCAAATGAAAAGTGTTAAGTAGGAAATGGTCACAATATATGATTGAGATATTAAATTATATGATAGGTGTATTTTAATCTCACCTCTTTTTTCTTTTTTGCTCCACCTATGTTTTCGAGAATATTATAAACTTACAGGGCTATTTGCACATTTTTTTTAAAATTTCATTTGTAATGTTATTTTACGTAAATATTTAGTTATAAGCTATGCAAATATCAAATCAGTCCTAGCAATAAGTCAGATAAGATGTCCTTCAGTTACATAACCTTTTGTCCATATCCTTCGCAGAACACCTAATTGATTCCAGGAAAAATAACCAATCATAAAGGACTCTAATAAACAAAAATCCTATTCGATTATAAGCTTATCAAGATGTATGTATGAATGAAGCAGTCTTTTTCAATAATTGATAATACTTCACACATATTTATACATATACACTTATTAACTATAAATCAGAAGTAAAGATAAAGTCTAAATTGGTCTAGAAATGTAATAATTTACACAAGCGATCAATGCCAACAGCAGAGAGCCAATATCAAATCCGCATGAATGATTTCAGAGCAAGCGGCTCTGAAATTTCACTAGTTACGCTTTGCTATTCCGTTTAGCCAACTAACACTTAAGTTAACAAACCACAAGGTTTCCTTTGCAGTTACGCTAAGAGCTATTGAATGGCTCTCAATACCACATGGACATTGGGTAAGTCTGGAAGCACTTCCGCTGGTTGTATCGCTCAACTAAAGCAGACCAGTAAGGAAACCGAGTTATCATATGTAAATATATAATAATATACTTTATAGATTAGACATAATGTAATTGATGCATTTTGATATTCAAAATTATTCGTACTTATACTCCATTATGAAAAAAATCAAGTAGGTGTTTGTGATGCTAATAGGCGGTCTCTGTGTCTCATTAGCTTCGGGAAACAAAGGGTGGTAGAAGAAAACTGAACTGTGAACATTTAAAAGATAAATCTGTTTTAATTAAAGATTCCTTTCTGTTCTCTACTTCAATGTTGTTTAAATGAAGCATAAATATTTTATCCGTTGTATGTTTTATAACAAAGATTGCGAATTCTTCGCGTGCTTGAAATAATTTCTATTTGGGCTATATTTATTAGAAGTTGGATTAGATCTACGCAGTATATAGTACTTGTATCCCATTCAACGATCGGTGAATGTAAAATTAAATGCTTAAAATATTAAACTGTTTTTGGACGTTACGTCAAAAACGTGACTCATAAAAGGTATCTCATTCAAAACAAAGTCAGTGTAAAGCTTATTGACGCCACTCTTGACAGATTATGGCAAAACATAAAAGCCTGAAACGACATTCTACAGTACCCGTAATAAAGCCCAGTGATAAAAATTATATGACCGAGAAAGGAAACAAAGTGTGATTAATAGAAAGTCGTGTGGGACGTTTTAATTACATATTCCTTGAGTAATTTGAGAAGCTTAAAGCATTTCAATGCTATAAAACTTAAAATTAAATTTACGTATTATTTGCTCTACTCTGTACTATGCTAAGCAAGAAGAGAATAAATAACAAGAAATATTCTGTGTGTTTTATTTATTATTTTGTTTAATATAATCGTTTAAATATTATCTATTTACTGCATTTCTGTTAAATGGTAACTTTTTCTTGCATTTTTTGTCTATGAACGATTTATAACGTAATATTTGAAATATCAAAATTATGTATTATTATAGATTATACAGTTCGTAATACGTCAAGGTAATTGGCCAAAAAATCCCACATTCAAATAGTAAACCTAAACAGCAATTCGAAGCGTATTTCAAATATCGGAAAATATTTTTCGATTCGAGTTGGTCTGTCAAATTGTCACAATCCCTAACTCCGCGACAGCTTAAATAACTTTTAGTATCGTATTTTACAACATTCGCTCGAGAATAACTTTTCTCAAGTTTACGTATATAATTAGATTGGCTTTTACGTTGAGTCGTATAAAATTAGTTCTAGGGCAACATTTTTAATTCTATGTGCTAGTTACCAGTTCATTATTATGGTAACGTTATATAAAGTATGTTGTTTTAAGTATTGTATATTAATTATAATATGCACCCTAGTTTCTATCTCGAGATAATTGTCAACATGTTCCTGTCGAGCCTCGTTGCACCAGATTTGAGTCTCTAGTTGAGTCAAAAATAATATAATTAGTATATTAAAATTGGTTTTAAATAGCAGTACTATTATATAATGGAAGTGCTTTAAACACCACCGTAACTCGAAGTACAATTTAAGCTATACCAGATTTTTTGTCAGACCAAGGAAAGTAGCAGATGAGCCATCTGATGATACGTCGTCACAACCGCCATTTAAAACACCGGCGGTGTTTAAGTACTATGCTGAATATTCTACCCGATGTTATTTTTTCTTATGTAAGAGCGTGCAACTGACCTGATGGGGTGCATAATGGAAAGCCTCACCAAAAAACATTTGTCGAGTAAAATATATTTACCTACGTAATACGAAATTATAAGAAGAATAGAAGAAGGTTTGGGAAAGCGAGACCAAGGTAAGGGACCTCCGGCCGTACGAGACAATACACATAAATCGTACAAAACGCACTGCTCCATTTCAATCCGATTTTTTTTTGGTCCCTAAGCACTAGTACGAGCTTGCCCAATTCGTACTAAAGCGTTCAACTCTCACATTTAAAATTTAATTCAAAATACCTTATAGTTTCAAAACAAACGACATCAGCTATCATAAAATTAAAATTCGCAAAATAAATGTTATTCTATGTTGAATTTGTCAGAGCAAACAATGTATATTGAATGTATTTCGATGTTCATAAGAAATATTTGAATAGCAAATTACCTACGAAAACATATGAAACAATATAAGTAATATTTGTGTAGAATTGAATTAACCTTAATAAATTAAACTATAGTATTATTTAAAATAAAATATTTCCGATAAATCGACAAATTTATTTATTCGTTATTGTTCCACTGTTGGTGTTTGGTGTTGTTACTGCTATATTAAAATCTATATATAATCACCTATATAGATAATGTGTTTCTTAGCGTAAAACTCGAGAACAGCATTATCAATTCGGAAATTCTTTTGACGATTTCTTATTAAAAGATGTCCACGAGTAGAATGTACACGGCGCAGACAAGATGAACATACCGCCAGTAGATAATAAAAACGATTCTATAATAGATACAGAACCTAAAAATGTAATTAAAAACAATTGTATGTTTGTCTCTCTATTGGTAAAATTCTAGTACTCTTATAAACCTTACTTTGAACTTGCATATAGAATACTTGTTATCCCGATGTTTAGAACTAGCACGGTTTCCATAACTTTAATAAAACTACCAGCAAACTTGGTGAAAGATAAACCTAACCAACGTAATCACTCTAAGTCGTAAAGCCGATATTGTGTGGAAATTTAATCCTTCAACACATTCGCTAGACTATACATTAATTATTTTGAATCCAGACAAAAGGATTATAAAGAAATGAGATGAAGGCTGAATCTAAAACATTACTAGAACATGACATCAAAAACAAGTACATGTTTATTGTAATTTGTGTTAGAATCATACCATGAAAATAAAAAAAAAATACGATTTTACTAACTTCAAATAATACAAGCTTTTATTAACGGAAACATCATAGAATTCATGAAATAGGACGCAGAAGGTTTCAGCTAATTTAGCCAATATAATCTTAACTTAAGTCCCCAATAAATAATCCTTTACTAGCACGCAAATAGAGTCAATCAATAAATTAGCTACATCTATTTCCTTATATAAATTAAATGATAACTAAAATAGATAAAGTAATTATGATGGATTTAAAGGAAAGCATGATCATATCTATTGAAATACAAAACATCCAGAAATTAGACTCTCCCCGTCTCCCCGTGACCACGCTCGCTGTAAAGTGTTCATAATGTCGGGTTAACAATATAATGAATAAATCGCGTGTAAAATCCGTTAAAAAGTTTTCAATTTCTAAATGTATAATACTCGCGTGAAATCAAACACAAGAATATACAAAACATCCAAACAGAATATCATTAAAGTCACACACTGCGCCAATTTCAATTAACGCTACGTCAAAATCAGTAAGCTTTATTAAAAGCTAAGTGCTTGCAAAATAGGCGGCATATAAGCTTCTAATAGCATCGTGAAGCGCTTTGTTCGGCGACAATATAAGCATTGTGGGCGGACGGTGCTCGTTTTATCCAGTTTACAGTGGACAACAGTTTCGCGCTTGGCTAGTCAGTGTTGACTTTACCTACAAATACGTTGCGCCTATAAATCTGCTTGACAGTATCGTATTTTGTATAAAAATACTAACCTTATGTCATAGTATTGAAGCTTTTCAACGATATTTATTTACCGTACAATTAAAAGTAACACAATTTGAATTGTTGAACATTATTTAACGCTTTATTAATTATTTTTTGCATATACTAATTTATCTTTTGTCTCGTTATTCATTTAAATATTATATTTTACAATCCTAAAAGTTTGTTACTACATTGATAGCTTATCGCCAATTTCATTATGTTATTTATTTACGAACAGAAAGTAAACGCTGCTCTTTCTAATTAACCAAAGTAACACTCGAACATATGCTTAAAAATTATATTAGAAAAAGTAGGTACGTGACCTGGCCAAGGAAAAATTCGCAACGCTTTTACATCATAAAAGCTGGAACATTTCCAGCAAAGTGCTTACGCTCGATATCGGAAAACGAATAAAATTCCAATAAATAATATGACATCGCCATAAAAGCAACAGGTGACAAGCTCTCATTTTCAAGCGTCGCTTTACAGAAGGTTCTCGTCGCCGCCAAGGCTGGAGGTGTTCTCCACATAAAAGTCTATTCAAATGAAGGTACTTTACCATACACGCTGGATTTCGTGTAGGACCGCTTGATTAAGACGCATATTGCTTGACGCCCCAATTAACCTGAACTATGGCTTCGCACTCAGTGCTCATTTACAATTCTCGATTTTAACCAACAAATCGCTTCCATTTCAATCAAGGTAAGGTCACTTCTGATTTATGAGTGGTTTTCAGAAAAATACATCGTTTTAATGGAACAGAAACTGCTTAATTCACTATTGGCGATAGTTAAATAACTTCTTGCATTCATATAAATATATTAGGTATACAATATATTATGCAGTTATTATTAGGACATCGATTTTGTTCTCAGAATTAATGATAACTTTTGACTTTTTGTCAATGTATGTTTCTATGTAGTCAAGACCGCTATGAGTTTAAATAAATAAAGCTGCACTTATAGTTAATTTTGTACACACTTTGTTCTGAGAAAACGGTTAACGACAAAACTACAGCAGTTGGTCGAGCTGTAACTATTATTAAAACGTTAACAGTATCAAATTTCAGTCTGCAAAATAAATATTGTACTTAACGAAACTGCTATTTATATAACTGCTAACCAATTAACGTTATAACAATCGTAGGCGAAGACAAGGTCAGACAAGACTATTTCCAACCTCAGCCTCCAAAGAAAACTTTGTCTAGAACTTTTTGCTGAACACTATGCAAGTTACCCAACTTTCCTAATTACAACTGCAAAGTATGATATTTGAGGTCACTCCGCGTTACGTGTCCGCAAATGTTACGTGACCTGCGTTAATTAGTTATATGAATTAGTTACCAGAAGCATAATGGCACTGAGGAAATTTCAGGCTTTTCACACCGTTACACTAGCTTTCAGCTCCTTGTTAGTTGTTATTTTACGAAATCCTGCTGGACGCTTATATTGGTCATTAAACTTGCTATTATTAAAGTTTTTGTACATTTTTAATTGTATTATTCATATTTTATTGTTGCTCACATTGATAAAGATTTACATAAGGCTCTTTTTAGATTTCTATACTACTATTCAACTGATTGTTTCAAATAATTACCTATTAAAAATGTATATGCTCCTTCAAGGCACCGCCAATTTAATCTGTAACAAAAATTAAATTGAAATATCTTCATGTTTTATCATTACCAATAAAATTAAAATAATCTGTGGACATTAGAATGTCATCTTGGCGTATCTTCCCTGAGAACAGTATGATGGTTCCATGTTATACAAAGCGTTTTTGCAATGAAAGCAAAATTTCGATTTCATTGGTCGGAATGAAGCTCGTTAGGAGTTGTTGCGTGATCGGAATCGGTAATGATGTGACGTGTGTTATTTGTTAGGTATACCACAGGGATACTGATTATTACGCTATAAATTACAATGCTTTAGTCGTTATATAACCCCAAAATGATCGCAATCCAACGTTGAACTTTTATAAAACACACGAATTACATGTCATTGAAACAATGTTCACTTTCCTTTCAATAACTACAACGAATATTAATTACTATACATATAGAACTATGACTGATGTATACCTTATATATGTCTGTCGGGTGGAGCAGTGAAAGAATAAAATAACCAATTAAGCGTGTTAATAAAAATAAAATTTAAATTTCTTAGACGTTTTTCTATCTTTACGATAAACCTACTAATAATTCTGAATTGCAATTAAATTTTCACAGAAACTGCTGTTTGCCAAGTTTAATTAATGATAAGACTTAATATTTGAAATATGTTTGGAAATATAACAATGGTACTATAGTATATTACGAAAAAAATGATAAGATAATTTTTTTGTATTATCAATAAACAACTTTTTAAGAAATCCAATAAAATTATAATAACTCAAACTCGAATCTAACCGTCTAATTCGTCGAATTTCATTCAAACATAAGAGTGTTTTTTTTTTTTGCCGGGGAATAACGTAAAGAAGGTGAAATAGGGGATGGAAAATATGGTGAATGGTCGCACGATAACATCAAATGCACGCGATCAGAACCGCGAAAAAAAGCTTTAAATAAACTTAAATAACGTAATCGTAGTCCGAAATAAGATTTTTTTTTATAATTTTGTAATTGATATGCCTACTGACCTTGAAATAGTCGTTTTTAAAACGCTTTAATTGACTTCACCTGTATGTATGTAACCCACTTCTGAACACTTGATTTTTCCCCACTTTAAACGGACAGATTTAATTCAAAACATTGTATACACATGTAAAAGATCAGTAAAAACACGTTTCATGAGTTTATCATATTATGCTAATTAAGATATTATAATAGATAGAATAATTCTCTATAGTATAATCAGGATAAGGACAAGAGAGTCAATTTAGTTGATTCTATCAGCGTGTTTTTTAGTTTTTTTTTGTTTTTATTTAGGTACTATTTTTCGTTCCATAAGAACCTTCTAGTCTACACTTGAACAAGTTATGTCATGACCAAGGGGAATGTGGCTTTATTTTTATTTTATGTAAGATAACAATGTGCCTTGATAAAGAAGCTTAACCGTAGAAAAACACAAAGGACAGCTTCGCGTAGCTTCAGTGCTAGGATAAAACGTATGCGCTTAACATAACATAAAGTTTGTATTTCTATTCAATGTCATTTAGATAACTATGTCAACAACTGTTGTTGCAATCCGTTGTTGGAATTACTTTTTTATAAACTTACATAGGATTTATATTTGTACTGGCTCGTTAGTCTGTTCATAATTACGAATCGAGATTTAACTTTAGAAGTTAAAAATATTTCTTTAAATCCTGCCCGCTTTTATTTTTCTAGTCTGATTTAGACATTATCTTTCCGTTATTAATAATACGAGAAAAACATCTATATATTATATATCAATATAAAAAAAAAAATTGTTAGTGAAGTCATGTTAGTTACCCCAGTTATAACTAAAAAAAACTGCTGATTTTATTAGTGTCTGTTATTTATTTTAACATTGTTTGATTTGTCTCCACTTAGGTTAGGCTTTTAACTTATAGCACATAACATACGTATCTTAAAAAGATATTTATTTTTATTACAGAAAATACTTGCTTTTAATAAATCATGCATACCAAAAACCACAAAAAATTGTCCGGATTATTAATGCTATTTAGTTTTATCCTCTACTTGTATTACATAATGTATTCATAAAAATTAATATGTTACTATCCTAAAATAAACTTGATATGAGCGTGAGTATTGTACGAATCGATACGTATTGTACTAACCTGTGATTGACACAGGACCAAAATAAGTTTGTATTATAAATTGCCGTCCATTCCATTCCACTCCTGAACAACTATTTTCGTACGAGCGACATCAGAACCTTTAACGGCAGTACTTTATTTTTACGAGATAATAAAAGTATGTAATGGTTCGTTTTGAAAGCACGTTTCCAGTAATTTTCCAATTTGGTAACATGACACGCGATTACCGTGGTCACTATAAATGGTACGCACAATAAATATTTTTCATAAGTATCAACTAACTGCCGATTACATATTTTTTGTGATAACGATATGTCATAATTTAAAGTGAATAACTAGTTTAAAAAATACCCGAATTCTTTTATAAATATGTTCTTTTTTTAGGTTGAATAAAAGTATGAGTTATGAAATTTTCGTGAGTAAAAACCGAGTCGATATTGCGATAGCTACAAACAATACGGTAAAAACATTTTAAAGACGGGGAATTTTAGACTTTAAACTTTCCAAGAATGAAGACGTACTAACCCTGCTTGAGCTATTACACGAGAAAGATAGCATCATAATACGAAATGGCTAGTTATCCTAGAATCCAGTACACTACCACTTTACGGATCCAATAAAACTCAGCTGCCTTGCAAAACTTTCAAACTCCTACGAGCTCTTGCGACTTAGTTGGTGTTGTATTTCTATGAATCTTTCATGTTTCCGAACTAATAGTAAAGTGTATTGAATGTCATATGAAACATGAATCAAACATAGTTATCAGTTATCAGCAGTTTTAATGAGGATTTTTTAACAGTTCTCTGTTTCTAACTAACTTCATGCTAACATTTTCTGAATGCAGAATACTTAAAAATACCTATTATTTTTTTACATATTTACACATAAAACAAGAGAGTTAGTGTAGCAACACAGTTAAATAGCTAGTACTAAAAATTATTCCTGAGAATTTTCTATGCAACCTCTACACAAGTGCTTTATTGTAAAGGAATATTATTTCGATGATATTTTTACAGCCGTTTTCATGACACATTGTAAATTATTGTTTAGGAAACATTGAATTACAATTGCGTATTGTTATCATTTTAATTTTATACCTACGTGTGTGGGTTCACTACCAATACTAATTGGTATTATATTTGTTGAGTTTAATTGAGGTTGAGACTTCAATAATTACATTCAGTTTAAAAATTATCATTTTATTCGACACAATACCAGGTTTCTCATTGTTCATACTGGGAATAACATTTACATTTTCAAAAAACACACATTAACCCAATTAAACATGATATCTAAACTGAAATTTATGCTCGTACAGCGTTTGAACTCCAATTAGACAAATTTGGACCTTCACATATACATCGAGCTTAATGCAGATACTGGGAAGTTTACTAAACTACAATTTTCATTTAAACAGCATAAAATAAAAACACATTAATTTGTTTCATTTTTATGAATTTGAATCAAAGTTCAACGTGCATATTTTGTAAGTATTGGTGAATATATCGTTTAAGTAATAGTTAGCAAAAGCAACAATAGCATTTAAAGACCGTGAAAATATAAGAAAAGCAAAGAAAACCAGAAACAAAAAGTGCCCATACACTGTGTAGCTAATACGAGCTCGGTGGATTACAGATTACTTATAGTTACACACGAGTAAACAGGATGTTTAAGCTACCTAATAGATAGATATAATGTTTCGGACACATTTAATTTAGTTTCTTAAAAAATTATATTTATAAACTAGCTGTTCGCCACGGCTTCGCCCTTGGTATATTTAAAACCTATGTCACTCAGCCAAGTTGCAGCTTTCAAATGGTGAAAGAATTTTTAAAATCGATCCAGTAGTTTTTGAGTTTATCCATTACAAACAAAGAGAAATAAAAATTCTTCCTCTTTATAATATTAGTGTGGATATAAAATACTGCCTTATTTGATTGCAATTTCTTTCACATTTCTATTATATCTACGATCTGCATCGTGTGTTTGATATCGTTACATTCTTTAGAGTCTAGCAACTCAGAACTAACAGATGATACCTTTGGAAGTAGAAACAGCGTCGTTCAAGCGATTGTTCCAGCAGATAGCAAGTTGTTCACTCGAAATGATCAAGTTAGCTCCGGCAGAGAACTGACGCCGCGATAAACTAACAGAAGATAACGCTACACCGCTTTCGAAGTAATAACCATTATATTTTGCATTTGAAATCTATGGACGGTATAATTTCAGTTTTATCGTGGACTTTATGTATGAACTCATAAAGGCAGATAATAGGTAAATATTAAAATAAATATTTTTATATCAAAAGCATTCACGATAGTTTCACAGATGAAACAATTTATGTTTTCTTTATTCCACAAAATGTTTATCCAAATACTAACTATGTTACAACTATGCGTAGTAATTTATGCCACTGTAAATATATATTATGTTGGGCCGACGGTTATTTTCGCCGACCCTCAGTTTAATTCTTGGGCTTCTTAGTTGGTTATTTAGTGTGCTTGCCGACAATACATTTAAACATTTCAATTCTTAAATACCCCCGTTTACAACACATTCACTGCGTTTGCCACGGTTCCCACGATCTATTGAAAGTTATTTTAATTTTAAGGTACATAAAATTACTTTGTTTGAATAGCATAATTATTATATACATTAGAAGCAGAACGTATTTTGCTATTTACAAATTATTATTATCCTTACCACTCTGAAATATACATATTTGAATCATGGCCTTGGCCTCTCAACTGTCATTCAAAATGGCGGATTGATGGCACAACTGTCACACGACAGGGTGGGTATAGGTTAGATCATAACATCGAACATTCGTCGTTTAAATTTAAAAACTACGAATGTTCGATGTTATGATATCGAATCGCTCTTCGAACACCACCTTCAATGTGCTACAACTTATTGGTGTAACATTTTAGCGAACAACATGACCAACACGCGTGACATGATGTCATCTATTCCAAAAGGTTGAACATAACCAACATTTAATGCAGGCCCATATCTTTTTCCTTACCTTTCCCAGTCCTTTCCTTTATTCCTCTCATCAATCCTTTCCCATTCCCTTCCCAATTAAAGTCGGCAATTCATTTGTAGAGGCGAAAGGTCTGCCTTCCGCCTCTCCAAATGTTTATGGTAGCGCTTACCATCAGGCGACCCACCAGACTATGAATTAAAAAAAAAAAAAAAAAAAATACTAAAAAATGTTACAGATAATTGAGAATTACGCCGATCAAAGCGTGGAGCAGCTGCGGGAACGACATTACATAGAAATGCTCTTGGAAACTGAGCTTATACTTGCCTTGCACTATTCGTAAAAATGTTACTTTACATATAAACGCTCGTGAAAGCGTTAATGTTTATTCACCATTATAATAAATATTATAGGTACTTTTTGAAAATCAGTATCTTTAGAATGATGAACTATTACCTCTATAGTGTAATATAATACTGTTTGCCAATGATTCGTGTTGCAAGTTCTATGCGTAGTATAGAAGAAATGTTTCTAGACGAAATTTCTTCTAGAAAACGGATTGCTGAAACATTTTAAAGTAATAGCTTTAACTAACGAGGTAATATATAAGAACTGCAAAGTGAAGTATACCTTCTGGAAGTATTTTAAAACATACTAACCAGTATAAAAGTTACTTTAGTCCTACAACTAAGCGGAAGATTGTTTGTACTTACATTAAGAGCAAAGGAAGAAAAACATGAAGAGAATGAAAGTAAACTCGATTACACTAGAATAACACACTCGGTAGGTATGTTAAGAGTATCTTGTTAAAGTTACCGCCCTTTGCTTATGTTATCAGAAATATTAACTTTGAATACAAATACAGACATAATTATGTAAATCCCTATGAAATATCAATGTTTAATAACATCAGGATGCTTTGAATTTTAATACGTTACCCCAATTATAGAAATCGGGGCGCAAACAGCAATCTTCTTAATACAAAATATGTACATGATGCTATTAGTAATGCCTCGCTTAATTAAAGCTATCAATTTCATGCAAACCCGGATTCTAATATCATCAAACTTTTGCCGCTTATGACTATACAGGTAAAACAAAGAATCAATCGCAATTATTAAATTACTAGTATTTCTAGTTATTGAAAACTGAGTACTAAACAAACTAATCATGTTCCCAAACCGCAGAGATAATCAAGGTTTTATGAAACTAGGTATATAATCAAGGTATTTGAATTAAAACAAAGTTAAACCTAGAGGTGTGTCGCTGTTGTGACTGCCTAACTTTTGAGACAAAACCTCTAATTTCCCAAGCGATTCATTCTCTTTTTTTGGGTCCCCGTAAAGTCTAATATCTGGATAATTTATATTTATCTTCAGGATTTATTGTGTATAATTTATCATTGGTGAGGATAATGGATATAAATCGCGCTGGTTGTTTAAATAGTATTGAAAACTTTGCTTGACTTTTTTTATAAAAATCACACCTCAACAGACAACGTTCTTAGCATCAAACTATTGTTGGTTTTTGTTTTTGGAGTGAAGTCGAAAATATTACAATAATTGATACTGCGCATACCAAAAATCAATTAAATATGTCCATGGCTTTATACAAAGGAACATGTAGATAGTCCGTAGCTACAGTTCTGGTATAAGTATTGCCGACACACTTCGCCGTTGCTACACTTATCTCTCGTAGGTTAGTGAATGAATAATCATGAATGGTGATCTGTTTTGCTTCTATTTTTCACCGACTGTAAAGAAATCTGTATTCGGCTGTATGTTTTTTGTGTTTCTAAGCTCAAAAGTTTCGACTGAATAAACCGATTTTGATAATTCTCTTTCATTTTGCAAGCTGGTGCCATCCGTGTAGTCCCATTAAAATTTTGGTCTAGTTCTAACAAATTATGTATTTAGTTTTTTGGCAATAATATTTATTTATTAATGATTTGTATGAAGATAATTTTGGATGATAAATTTCTTTTCATAGTCTCAAAATACTACCTAATATGGGTGGTGTATTCAGTATTCCTATATATGTTACATATATAAAATACGTGCAAGAATAAGTGAATGGTGATCTCTTTATCGATCAAATCCCATTATAACAATAAATTAAATAATCCCATCTACAACCTATAAATAACCACAATTTCACAGCTTATTCCAAACAATTCGCAACGCAGATCACAAAATCAGAACTCCAGCTTAGATATTGAAAGCTGTGAGCTGATAAAAACCAGTTGTGAACGTAACAATTGTGGAAAATGACATTGTAAATGGGACGTTGGCGCTGGCAACTAATTCTACTTTATAGTTGAAATGGTTTAACGTTTTCATTAAACTTCAGTAGTCGCGTGCGGGTTTGATATAACTTGCCGCATTTATTTAAGCTTTTGTTTAATTTTAAACGTCATTATTTTTAAGTAGAGCATAAAAGTGACTATAAAATTTATTAGACTGTTATTTGAAAATCGTGATTTCAAGACGACGACGTATGATTTATATTTGAGTGGTTTTAGATGTAAGGGTGCGTTATTTAACTAGGTTAATAAGGGTTTAACAATTTAAAACATTCAAAGCGTTCTAATATATTTGATGCTACACACGGTTAACGGAGTAAAGCCAAATACGTTCTCACATAGTCACGTAACTTCACTGAATCTAACACTGCATCTCACTGCATAATCTGAAGATAAACGAACCGACATTCTCGATTTAAATAGGAACGTAGTAAAATAAAGGTAACTTGCAGAAATAATAAGTATATATTTTATGTATCTCTATATTTAATCCTTACAAATATGATCACGAAAGGGTATTTATTTGTTTGCTTGGCATAATTTAACTGAGCGATTTTATGATATGACTTGTTTCGGCGGCAGCTTCATCCGCGTGGTTAAAATAAATTTTCATTGTCACTTTCATCCCGTTGGAAGCAAGATTTATCAAAATCCTTTCGTAGTAGATGTTTACATCTGCAAATTGGAGCCCGATCGATGAAGTCCTTTGCACTATACGTTGATAGATTAGACATTGAGTCACCTTGGTGTTTTATGTACATTGATTTTTCTTTTATATACCACTCAATATTTCGTTTTGGTAGGGAACAGTAACACCCGCACTAGTAAATTTACGTTCAAATTGACAACACAACACTGTGTACGGTATTTGAAAGTATTTATTTACTGATACAGGCGTTAAAGTTTAACCTATGTCGATGTATTGAATTCTACGTTGAAATTAAATACAATGTTTCGATAATGCAATAATAACAAACACAATATATCGCTACTTTTAAACAACCTGATTGTTATAGGTAGCAACATTTCTACAAATATAGAACATTCTATTACACTGATTACGCGAAATAATAATATCGAGCGACTAACGATGAGCAATTGATTTTATTTTTATATATAAGATGAGATTACCGAGGCATTGTTTAATCTGTCTCTACGCAATTTCAAGAAAACATACCTTACACAGACTATATAAGAAATAATCCTCTTTCCCTGAGATCAAATGAAAATAAACGGCCGTCCTGAGTTCCGTACAATTAGCTTTCCCCGTCTATACATAATCCCGTCTAAACTATTCAGATTATGCCGTAGTTGGTAACAAGATCCTAGCCGATTAACATGATAATCAAGTTGATATATAAGTTGTATACTAGCTGTGACCCGCGGTTGAAACCGCGTAAGTCCGTATCCCGTAGGAATATCGGTATAAAAAGTGCCTATGTGTTATTTCAGTTGTCCAGCTATCTACGAAGCAAAATAGTATAATTATTCACCAATAGATGTCAGGAAAAAAAAAACACGAATAAAACACGAATATGACATTTTCTAAAAAAGATTCCTAGCTAGATCGATTTATCGCCCCCGAAACCCCCTATATACTAAATTTCATGAAAATCGTTGGAGCCGATTCCGAGATTCCAATTATATATATATATATATATATATATATACAAGAATTGCTAGTTTAAAGATATAAGATATACAGCCTTATTACACCCATAAAGATTGTTAATAGCTTTAATTAAGGAAGCATACTGAAATAGGTTTTGTACCTCTAAAGTCCCATATGATATGCAAACTATACATATTTATAGGGTTAATTATAGTTCCCAATACTTAAACAATCTGTTAAGATGCGGCAATAGCTTGTCCACGAAAAGAATAAAAATGATAATTCTTAGCTAGTACATACTAGCTACATAGCTGACACGAAAAGGAATGTTTTAAGTACCAGCAATAAAACTTTAACGAGAGAAATCGTCCAGTGATTTTAAATAATATACTTCACCACAGATAATATAAGACTATACGACTTCTGCACGGTGTTATCTCAAAGCCATTACATCTAACAGGCATGTGAAAATAGTCAATCCACATCGTTCGTTAATATTTCTTTTATTCGCTGATAAAAGTTTGAATTCCCATTTGTTTTAGGAACGTGGACAGTATTCCGGAATAGATCGACAAACGAACCTGAGCGAGAGGTTGCCCCTAAAACAATAAAATGTCACGTTTTTTCTTTGAAATATACATTCACGATTGCTTTTGAATGTGGGATAACTCTTTAATACAATAACGTTATGTTAAGGTAACGTCCCAATTTACGAGTAAATGGAGTGATATTTTTTTTTATTAAAAACATTATTTACACAATTCGTATTTATAATCAAAAATTGTTACAACTAAAATACATTACATATGTATCATTGAATTATACATTATATATATAGTAGTTTTGACAAGTAACATATTAGTAATTTCGATTACCATCGCATAATGTATCCGTAAAAACTATTATAAACATAAACAAGAAAATATAAATCCACCTTAAATTACTATTCGTCTAAATAAAGCTGAATTTCTTGTAACAAAACAAGGGGTTGTTAACAGAAAACAAACACAATTACAACAATAGATTGTCTGTGAAAAACGCCCTCCTCGAAACATAAAGCTAAAGATTTTATTTCTCTGAAGGTTACCCACTCATTATGCTACGTGAGCTACGAAGTTTCTCTTTAAGTGTGATAGCATCTAAAACAAAAATTTACTTATTTCGCTGTTCTATATATTTTTCGCTTCACACCAGAAATTCTTAAATAGGTTTAGCCGAGCTACTTCTCCTTGAAATTACAATATCTAGACAAAATTTTTAAATGCTTTTTTATATTTATTACTGTAATAATATTTTGAAAAACTGTTTCTATTAACAGCATAACATTTTTATACACTTTGTTCAGTAATATAGTGAATGGCCCTATAATTTCAAGAATAAATGAAATTATAAGGTAATAAATTTTGCTTTTTCCATCTATTGAATAAAGTCCCTTCAAACGTAAATGGGAAATATAAATAAAATTCGTGATTCACCGTTAAAGAATTAAAATATTTACAAAAGTCTGCGAACGTTAAGGAAAACATCAATAAGAAAAGGGTCGGAAAACCTTTTATTAAAGTGTTCCGGACACATTTTAAATTGCCATAAATATTTACTTATTTCGGTTTATTAACCCTCAGACATTCAGTGCGGAAACGTGATTGATAATAATAGAATTATATGTCTACATATGATATATATAAAATTTTCAAAACATTACAGCAATTTACATAAAATCATTTTAAAATAAAGAAATTAATATTTTGAAGACTATGGCTTAAAAAATCAAATACTGGTAAATTGTTAACATTCAAATTAAATAAAATTGACTATTCAAAAATAATTCTTTTGATCTTTTGAGGAATAAATAATTCATTCGTTATTATGAATTTCAACAGTTATTTGCCGAGGCGCCAAATTTCTGAAAAGGCATTTTGTAGATCAATTAATATAGCTTATGAAAAAATATATAATTCAGAATTTTGAACAAAATGCTTTATTATAATTTCCGCAAATAATCCTATTAATATTATAAATGCGAAAGTTTGTATGGATGTATGGATGTTTGTTACTCTTTCACGTAAAAACTACTGAACCAATTGCCATGAAATTTGGTACGTAGACAGCTGGATAACTGGAATAACATATAGGCAACTTTTTATTCCGATATTCCTACGGGATACGGACTTACGCGGGTGAAACCGCGGGGCACAGCTAGTACATTATAAAAATTTATGAAAATTGCATAAAACTGTTTATTTTTATTTATATTTATTACTCTTTAATTTTTTTATGTACCTACAGCCGTAAAAATGGAACACACAGAAAATTGCATTACCCATTTCTTATTACGGAGAACCAGTCTTGTTGCCATCTTCAATAAGAATAACTTTCAAGATTGCCCACAAGACAAAGGCTACTTATTATCATTTCAAGTAAGTTACGCGTTTCCCGGGGGGACAATAAACGTCTACGGGCGTTAGGATGTGGCTTCCTAATGTAATATGTACATATATAAATTTCTACACATAATGTATAAATTCAATTAGGAAAAAGAATATTTACTAAATTAAGTCTTTTAAAATACCTTTTCTAAACATTTTGCTTTTATAAACAAACCTCATAAATTCTAATAACCTCTTTGAAAATTAAAACAAGTTTTATCTTCATTCTATCTAAAAAATACCTTTCATTAGGGTATATTTGTCACAGGAAAAATGTAGATAATTTTAAAAGCGAACTTTAAACACTGAAGACTACGTTAGCATCTGCTAGCGTTCTGTTATTCAGTCCAAAAATTAGAAAAAACATCAAATTAATCAGCTCATTAGTGTGTTGAAATTTCCTTAATAATAATGGTCCTTCGAGCATTATCTATGAAGTTAAATCGGATTAACCTTCTTAATAACATGTAGGAGTGAAGTAATACGTAGGAATGAGATTACAATACCTCTGACAAAATAGTCACACGCCAGAGAGGTGTGAATCTAACTTATTCACTGCACAAGCAAGCTTTTGTTAAATTATATAGCAGCTGGAGTAAGCGAAGTTTGTTAGCTTTGTCCCTATTTGCCTTGACATATCACAGTATGTAATGTAATTACAGAACATTGCTCGACGCTAAAATTATACAATGTTTCTTGAATTAGAATGGAGTAGTGTATAATACTACATTGCAAAATAAATTTCATAAGTTTATTGAATCTGTTTGTTAAAACGACTCACGATTGGATTACCTTTTTTATGTCATAGCGGGCAACTAAGCTGGTGGTTTGCCTGACGGTCAATGATCACAACTACCCATTGGCATATGGAAAGGGCTTCTGCAAATGCGTTACCCAAGGCTTAAGGGATGTGAGAAAAAGGACATAGGCCTTCGGCTCCGCACTATTTCGTACCAATCTCATCTTAGGATGTAATTCGTGCCAAATCGTGCTCGACTAGCGCAATAAAACTACCTGAAGTTCACATGAGGAGGAATGTTTTAAAAATAAATAGATTAGCAGATAATCTTAAACTAATTACTCTTAAATGTTCCATTTTATATTCATAAAAAAACATTTTTAATTAAACCCAACCTTCACATTCATTACAAAATCATCTTAGGGTTTCCATTTCAGCTGCGAAATATTTTCCCGAATCTTCACGGCTTTTGAATCTCTTCACAATGCTATCTATATTGTATTTTATAATGAGGATCATTACAAGATGTTCTACCTTCGACATTCTATCAAATATAAAATAAGGTTATGTTTCAAGGAATTGTAAAGAAGTATAGGATAACTCTTATGATATATATTATGATATAATTATTACAATAATTAATTATGATATATATTAGTAAATTTACAGCAATTATAAAGTAACTAACCCTTTGAGATTTTCAAATCTATTTTTGCATAAGGGATCTTGTTCTACCATACATATTACTCAAACGAAATATAAACCATTTTATAACGAACCGACGAGTTATACTGAACTAATTATCTATGCGAATTCATTTATTTTAAATCCAAACACGAAATTGGATAGTAGATAACAATTTCTTAATGGTAAAGTATTTTACAAGAGTACGAGTGTTATTCCAACATTGATTAATTGCTCAAATTTTCACCCTCTCTTAAAGCCTAACCTACAACCAAGTTTACAATCAACGAGTGCATACATTGATGGACTGGATGATACGTAGATAACAATAAATATTGACTCGTTCTCGTTGTGGTTGCAGGACTCGTGAATACCCAATTATGTCAACAAATACGCTAGTCGCATTTCACTCATCGTTAGGTAATCGACGTTGATGGGCACACTTGCGGAATCGATGGGATTACGGGCACAGAAGCACAATCAGGGTTGATCCGTTAGGTTGCACTATTTGAATCTAACAAGCGTTAATAATTACTAGCAGTGCTTGATGTAAGCTAGATAAAGGAAATAGTAATTAAACTAAATGGGTAAAACTATTTTGTCAGTTTTATTGCATACTGATGAACTTCATATCTTATTAGTAACTATTTCAGTTTTATTGCATGCTGAAGAACTTCATTATTAGTATGTTAGGAGTGCATATAATATAAACCTTATAAGATTGATTAGATTTTACGTATCGAAAGTATAGTAGAAGTGTTATGAATTAAGAATTTAATTATCATAATCCCCCATGGTTATTGCAAATTCCTCGTACTGCTGTTAAAGCGGTAGTCGATTAACCATAAGAAAACAGTTAAAACTGTATTATTTTGCTATGTTCTCAATTCTCCAGACAGGAGATAAAATATTTCATACAAGCCACTTAGTTCAGTGTCAAACTTTTCCGTCTACAAAGGAATTCGTTTTGAAAGTTTGATTGGTAGAACTGCTACGCCATTGCACAAAGCCAATATATTCAGCATATAACTAATTTAACTCGTGGTTTATCACTAAAACGTCACTGAGCGACCGACAACCACATCAGTGCTTTTAATACGTTAGCTAATATTTTAGCTACTGGGAATATACTTATCATACTATAACCATTATGTTAAAGTGACCCATGTAAAGATAATAACAAATAAATTAGATGTATTTTTAAAACAATTGCAAATCACTATTTCTCTCAGCTTACAAGATTTCAATCTAACAATTTCAGAAGCATACAATCTCACCTCGTGCACATACATTCAATTATTTCTGAGCCAACTCTATTTGATTTCTAAGAATAACGTATTTTTTTGTCTACAAAGATTGTCGAGTTAGCCTAAATCTAGAAGGAGACCCAAATTTACAATATATACAAACAATATATCTTCAAACAATATCAACCATATTATTGATTTTAAAACGATACATGTCTAAGAGGTTCTCAGTACGCTGTAGCACGTTAGTTTCAATCAAATTGCAAGGTGCTCTAACGGGCATGTAGCTTAGATTACGTTCGGTTTAATTGATAAATTTTCAGTCTAGAATAAATGGGAATCATGGCGGTACGTTCTCATAATAAACTAAAAGCTAGAACAACAATATATAATAACTAACTACGTACAATAATAGGTGGTTTGATAAACTGTTTTAAAATTCAACTTCCAACCTTCACAAATATGAAATACAGTGTCTATAATAAATGCAGTGCACGCAATAAACATTCTACAACTCGGTAAGATATTTTTAATGCATCTATAAATTTTGCTTTATGAATTATTAATATTTTCTTCCAAGTATGGCAAGTATAAAAGCTTTATCAGGAATAGTTTTATTTATTTTTGTTGTTTTAATAAATCAATATTTGAACATTTTCTGTATAGCTACGTATACGTAAAAATTAATACTATAATATAATTTTCTATTCACCCAGTATGCAATTTCAATTTCATTACTGCAAAACTAAATAACCCATTGAATTTTATACTAAATAAGCTTTTGTGGTTGAAAAATTTGTCACGGGATCAGATAGAATATTTAGCTTAACAACAATGACAGCGATTAATGCGTCACGAGGGGCTTAACAAACTCGAATTTCGTGATTGATTCACGTTTCTACATGTTGTTATAAATAGTTCTACGTGGGACAGAATTTGATAAATGTTTTTAAGACGAGTTGACCCATGAAAACATTGTTTGTGTAGTATGCACAACTATGTAATTTACTTTTAAAATCAATCTCTTCAACTTTTTAGGGGTTTCATTGAAAACCAGCGCCAGAAAATTTCTTAGCATATGTTGTATTGGTTCTATTCGTAACTCTTTAAATAGATTTATGTTAACTATTGTTGATTGCTTATTAAATTAATTATTTATCTTCTAGAAATAAAATACATATTAAATACCGAAATATCTCAACACGAAAAAGCAAATAAAGAAATAAAATTCAATTTGTATTCGGCAAAATCAGCACAATAAACGCGATTCCATCGGGAACTAAATTGGATGCTGACAGAGAACCATCAGGCACCACTTGCCGCTCCGCTGCATCCCCTAGGCAACCTCCCTCGCTATATTTGACACTAGCTCCCATTGTCGCTTTGCAGTTACCTGACTTGAGTGCTTTGTAACAGGAAAGAGCTGAAAAGCGATGTGAATTTTAAGGGGCGAAATAATTCTTTTTGGATGAAACTCTAATTATAAACGACTGGCAATATTTGGCCTAGCTCATGAATGGTTGCGAACAGAAACCAAATGTGTTTTCTATTATAGAATATGGTCATGCTTTCACTCTGTGAAAGTGTTCATTTTCTGGGGTTTGGGAGAAAAGTTTTATTTAACATTTAATAATGATTGATTTACGCTTTTACGTTTTGTACTGGACCAGGTACCAAGAAATAATTAACGCGCCTATATTTTTAAATGTTCTATCAGTTGATTTGGATGGAGCAGAATAAAAATTAACAGGTAGTTTTAGTTTTTACTTTATCTCCGTTTCAATAACCTAAGTTGAACGACTACCTATATGATCTCTAAGTATGTTTATTTTATTTCAATAAAATAAATTGATCGAATTGTCTGTGGACAGGTGGTATTACACTACAATAGATTACATTTCGAATTAGGTTTTACAACGCAATTATAACGATGTGTTTTTTTTTAACAATTTTTCATGATTTATAAGAATGCGACCATTCCTCATTGATTACCATTCTGTCCAGATATTGTTAATTGCATAGTAAGCTCTGTGGGTCAAACACCCAAACAATATACGCAATGACCTCTCTTCTGACATGAAATAAGGATAAAATTCCCAATTGATCTTATAGTAAAGTTCTTATTTATAAAATGACATCATTAAATTACCTCACATCAAGATTAATACAAAAGATAAAAATATTCCCTCTGTAATATGTCGTACTAATTTGCGAGAAAAAACGTCTGCACAATAAAAACGACGTGAAGAGCGAATAAGTAACTACATTGCATATGAATGAAATGCATAGCGGTTCCGTAGTTTATTTTTCACGTTCTCGTAACACCCTTTGTTTACGATGTGATTCGGACGAAGATGAACTACAACTGAGAGCAGTTTTGTGGGATATATTTGTCATACAATATATAAAATCACAGACCATTTCGGTGGAAAACTCACTTCTTACAATGAATTGGCAAGATTTATCAGCGGATCGAGGGATGTTTGTGATTTGTTCACAGAATTTGAGAACGTATTTCTTTTAGAATATGGCGTACTTAAACTACACATATTAAGTGTTCGATCAGAGTACTCGTGACCTATAGTTTAATGAATAAAAAATGCACATTGTTGTTTAAAAAAAATTTAATATCATAAATACGAAAGTCACTCTGTCTTACACCTAAACCACTGAGCCAATTTGTATGAATTGTAGTACAGAGAAAGTTTGATTTGGGAAAATCTGTCAATTTTTCGTTTTAGTAACTAAATAAAGTTGTGCGCGGACTATTAGTTTTACATAAGTATTTTAAAAGTTCATTCATTTTATTGCTTTCCAATTTACATACGCTACTTCTATTTGTTGGGTAAGTACATGCACGACATTACACAACACATCGTGTACATATGTCACGGTCATATATTTAATTTCTTTAATACTCTTATGCAATTCATACCCATTTAAGCGACATTTTTTTTGTATTTTCCGCATTTTCATGTGAGTCAAATGCCTCGCACACTATCTATAATTACCGCCATTTCGGATTGGCATGACAATAGTAACTGGAACACAAAATGATAGTTAATTGTCCAAAGTTTGTGAACGAACGCCCAGCTCGCAATTAGCATCGAATCACGAATGATGTAATTAACTGAGACTGTGGTTCACATGCACTATTGTCATGGCAGAGAATCAACGTAATTAGCTAATTATAATAAAACTAAGGTTTATGTTACAGCTATGCTCATTAATTTATAGAAACAAACGATACGTAGAAAAATTAATTTAATAGGAACAAACTTAAATATAAATCATTTGTGGAAAAGTATTGCTTCGTAAAAGAGTTTGAATTGATATATTTTTCATTCAGTTGTCAACTTAGTCATGACTATTTAATGTCTGCAAAATATGAAAGGATACAAATATTTATTTACATTTACTCATAGAGTGCTGATAACAATTCGATTCGTTAATTCTATACACCAACAGATTCGTAAAATTAAATTGAAACAGGAGATATAATCTGAAAAACGTGAATAGGACCTCTGTATCAAATTTCAGGCGTCTCTTATTTCCATTACACGATTCCAAAGTAACCCTTTGACCCGAATCTTATCCACTAAAGTAACCTCACCCCTTTGGCATCCACCCCAATAAAATCAAATGACGCACATTCAATTAACTTGTCTCCACTACAAACATATGGGAACTTATAGAATTTCAAACCAGGTACATTTTAAATGTAATATGATGTGTAAGGATTTTGAAACCAATAAGTTTTTCTATTGAAATAACCAGTTTACCGTTTTACTTAATATTATGTTGCCTTATTCTAAGAAATATATTTTAATGCTTAAACTTTTGTTTAAGTTAAACGTTTCATTTCAAAAGTATAGTAACACGATTTATGTTTCTTTTAATTATCAAAATATATCTAGATATGTTATACGTATTTGTGAAATAAGAACATTCGCATTCTGCGAATGACACAATCGCAAACCTATTTATTTGCATTGAAACATGATGATGAGACGTTAGGTAATTCTATATTGTCATTCTGTACCAGCATTTGCACTTCGATAGGATAAAGTGCTATCAATTTAGGTCACGACTTAAATGTTTGATTTTCCAGCCTGTGGTCTGCGAACAGCTCTCGCTGACAGCTTAATTGTGCACTGGACAAGCTAACTTCGAACTAAACTTCCACGCCGAGTTTACCAAGATAACACTATAAATTAATTCAACTCCACTTGTTTGTTTCAGTGATAAATTTATTTTAAGTGATAAATTTCTTGTTATGTTTTAGACGTGTATACCAAATATTATATTTTTACTTTTGTATACCTATTTACCGAATAAAAAATTAACTTTCTTGAAAAAAAGCCTTTCTCGTAACATTTTACATTATTAGAATGAAAGTAAGGATATTAATTTGAGATACTACAAATCTTTTCCCTAAATTATGTACATAAGATCTTAACCAACATTTTTGAGCTAACAAGAAGGTAAATTTTGTGCTCTTAATATAAGATCCAGGGCAAGAGGTTAAATAAATTAAAAAAGGAAGCTAGGCTATGTAGAAATTCTTTCATATTCATATTTCAATTTCACAGCCGAGTGGCAGGAACGCGGCAACCACCAACGCGGCTCGAGCCACTCTGCCATGTTATAATCAGCTAGCTACATATTTTATAGTAGACTTGTAATTAAAGCAAACACGTATCGTCCAATATCATCACTTATTAATCCCCTACACTTTTATTTTCATATACTGAGCTAGAGATAACATGTAATGTAATTGTGAATATTATTTTCTATTTCATCTAATTCTTTACTGTTATCATTTACACTTGGAATTTTACCACAAAAGAGTTTTTATTACAATCGTAAAACGAAATTTACTAACTATTTATATCATGAAGTACAAATCACATACGCAATAATTAAATCAACATATTTCAGAACAAGTCATATAAAAAAATATAAAATTATATTAAAGAGGAAATCAGATTCGCAGTGCGAAGCAATATCCAATATATTTTTAAATTTTTAGAATCACGAAAACGTTCTAGAGCTCATCCCATCGCAGTAAATTTCAATCTGTCTAGAAAATGGGAACCTTTATTCGTACACTATCTTCTACTGCAGAGAACATTTCTTGGATTTCAGACAATTTTATAGACGAATAAGATGACGTAGGAATATATATCCAATTTATAATATATGAAAATTTTCAAACGATATCACAGACGGTTTTTGAGTGGGTTTATGATGAGTTTTTTAGCTACGGGAAAATTTGGGGAAGTATGGAAAGACTTAGTCAAAATAATACGATATAAAACATAATGGAACACGTAAATTTAGAATACTATTATCGTAGTATCTTATTACCTGGCGCAATACATCTTTCATATAAAAATACAAAATGAAATAGAATATAAAATTACTTGGATCCGATTAATTTTCACATTTGTACAACCTCATTAAATACGTGGCCTGCGTTGCATAATCACTACTCGGCGCTTCAAAGAAAATGAATTTTATTTAAAAAGCTCCATAATGAACAGTGCAGCATGCGCAAAACAAGTGAACGCCACTCCACATGCGAACAATTTAAATTTCGTGTTCTGCTACAGCTGTCGGCTGCAAATAGAGAATATTCGAAGCTCTATGTGGCTCTATTGTAGTGGCTAAAGTCTATGAATTCATTATTATCATGCGCTGAACCACAAGTCATTAAACAAACTTTTATATAATGTAATAATGTGTAATGCCGTCAACACACTCGCTATGTCTCTGGTGTTATGGGTGCAGATGGGCAACGCTGATGACTATCCATCAGGTGTCTGCTCCGTTGCCTCCTCTTTCATAAAAAATGTGCTCTTGTATAATAGATTTTTAAGCAATTTCAATAAAATTTTGTTAGTAAAAAATAATAATAAAAGACTCATAGACTAAGCGCATAAGCCGAACTCCATGAAAACTATGTTATTATTTGTTTGCATGTTACATTTCGTTCCATACGAATAAATTATTGTAACTATATTAAGCTCTTTTTTCAAATGTAGCTTTAAACATGTAACGTAAATAAACATTTATTTTAACCATAGCGCGATATATACGCAATTGTATTTCTGTATAAATTATTATAATTCTTAAGCCCGCCGGACAATGAGGTAGTGCAAAGTTTTGGTAAAGGAACTAGCTTTATATATTCCTCGTCGCAAGATTACCACGTAACTACCTCGTTCGTGACTAGACTACACAAATTTATGCTGTTCTTTGGTCTAAGCGAACCATATTTAACATATTGTTGTTTGGTTTCAATATCACGCGTATATAGGTTTTTATTTTTGAAAAATTCGGGCTCGGCTTATTATATTTATGTGTGTTACCACATAATTTTAATTAACGCACATGTATAATGACAAGCATCGAAAGTCTAGAAAATGAGAATTTGCTATATACGTAAAAATAAAATAACAGAAATATTGTATTTATGTAAAAAATATAAAATGTTATGTCTGTATGCCTTTTGTTAATAGATATTGGTTACTATTTGCATAAGTCTGAACAGTTATCCTATTCAGATTAAATGTTTTGAACTCCCGTTAGCCTTGCATGTGATAAATGACATGTAGGCGATTCTCTATACATATCAAATATTTACTAAGAATGCTGTATTGTATTGTATTGTTATTTGAAAAAATATTTCAAGAACAGACATGAATTGTTATTCGTTAACTGTAAATGTAATGATATAAAAAGTAACCATGTAGCAGAATTTTTTATACCGCTATACGCGATACTGAGAATTTTTAAGAATAGAAAAAAATCCTCTTTATAAATTAAGCATTTTCAATGCTATAAAACTGAAAATTTTGATTTTATATGCGGCTGAAAAGTATAAGAAGCCTCAATACAAGTTTTAGTCCAAATTAAAGAACAAACAATTAAAAGAAACGTAGCAGAGCAAACCGACGATCGATGCGCCCGGAGGATTCTCTGAAGAAGCTTCATTTATTTTTCCATTTTCTTCAAACGGCTATTTAAATATCTTCTAAGTATTTGAATTTCTGTTTTCGTTGTATTTAGAATCACGTTATTTTCACCGCCACCGCGTGGATTGTTTTGAGTGTTCTGAAATGAACAGAGACTAGTTCCTACTTTACAGGAAAAGTACAATACGTCGACATATGTTCGACGACCGACACTAAGTGAAGTGTCACACAAAAAATTGCCTATATGTTATTCCAGCTGTCCAGCAATCTAAGTACCAAATTTCATTACAATCGGTTCAGTAGTTTTTGCGTGAAAGAGCAACAAACGCATAGACATCCTTACAAACTTTCGCATTTATAATATTAATAGGATAGGATTGTGTATATACCTATAAATTGTACATCGCCATGAGACAAAGCGGCTGAACAACTTGTAGGTTTAATAAAAATATAAATTCCATATTATAATCCCATTCAATCTTGAACCATGAATCACGCAAAACATGCCTAAAATTTATTGCATGCATTTAATGTGAGCATTTCGAATATCACACCATAAATCGTGAAACATAACTTAAAATATATTACATAGATTTAAAAATATAACTAGTTAACCACTGCTGTTTATTTAGCAATCAAAGCAGCGCTTAAGATTTGAACTAAATTCGACCTAGACGTCTTTTTTCAAGTGGAAAATAAGAATTGCTATTTATAATGCACGCTATTTGCATGTAACTCATACGTACCGTGATCACGTAGCTAAGCTCCAGGTAAAATCAATGCTTTGCTAAAATTATTTCCCGCCCTCTCACGAGAACGTTGGTCGCTTTTCAGGCTAAATAGTTATTTAAGCATCAATGGCTTACCAGCGAAATTGAATTTTAGCGCCTTAAATGTTTGCTAATTTGCAATTGTACAAGGCGTACATAAAAGCATCTTGGTTTTTGACCATTTGATTGATGTGTTTGTTAGGGATAAATTTACATTAACATTAACATATGATTAAATAATATAATATATTGTAAATGATTGCTCATTCAATGATTGTTCATATAAAAATAATACATAGTAAGTTTTTGAGGAACTTAGTTTGGCTTTATGAAATTTATGAATCCATGAACTGCTGAAAACGCTTAAAAATTATATCTCCAGTAGTGACTTAATGACATGGGTATATTTTCAAATCCGGGTCAACTGGGGCGGAGCTGGAGCTAGCAGCTAGTCTTTCTTAAAGAGTACTCATAATGATGTGATATCACGACATGGAATAATATAACCTGTATTTTAAATGCGTGCAATATAGAAATTTCTGTATGGCTATATTAGTAATAAATTTATTTGTTTTTAGCTTTAGTCCTTAAATGAATTATATTAAATATAAATTGCAATATCTATATAATAGCAAAAATAAATAAATTTCGTTTGTTCTTATACTTTAATATGATATTTAATATCGACATAAAAAACCAATACATACCCTACATAAATTCTAAGTCCCTTGCAAATTCAAAAATAATCTAATCTATTTACAAGATTTGTGACTACTGCTCACCGTTTCGGGTTCGATTCGAGTTTACAAATTATCTAAAACTAGCGGTCCTCCCCGGCTTCGCCCGTGGCTCATATATAGCTTATAGCCTTCCTCAATAAATGGGCTATCTAACACAGAATTTTTCAAATCGGACCAGTAGTTCCTGATATTAGTGGGTTCAAACAAAAAAACAAACTCTTCAGCTTTATATATAATAGATAATGTTTGAGCGACATTTAAAGGACTACACAAGCTAAGGCGAGTCATGTGATGTCTTGAAGTATATGATAACTGCCGAAAAAAACAGAAAATATATGATATGCTTCAGGATAAACTTGTGTTGAAAATATAATGAAATGATAAATTTGAATTCATAGAAAAAAATCATTAAGATATGGGTCATCTTAGTCAGTAGCTCTGATATTAATTACATTAATTTGTTTTCTGCCCGTGAATGTTTCTTAACGGTCATGAAATCAATTTGTTTTTTTTTTTTGTTTAAAAATAATGTATAAAATTGGTTTAGAGGACGCTTCGATGTTACTCATCCTTATCAAGCTCCTCTGAAATGTCAGCCAGTCTCGAACAAACATAGTGGTACACTACAAATCATATATCTTCCTTTGAATATTTTAGACTAAATCAATAATTCAGCGTTTCAGAGAGAAGCGCCCTGTTACCGTGCAATAAAAGCGATACTAAAGTTACAAGGCGCCAGTCTCGCGTATTTATATTCGTTATTCTGTAACATCTGCAATAACAACTGAAAAACGTAACATACAAATAAAGTGTCCATAATATTCACGTAAATCACGTCTGCAGCGCAATCAGTGAAATGTGTTCCGCTCCTTTGTAGCTAAGGGAAATTACCCCTTACACGCCTCGCTGGACCTCGTATTATTCACGCTCCGCACTATTTATTAGTGTTCAAGCAGAAAACATCATAAATTTTTCTTTATAAACGTATTGTTATGGGCGATTTTTGAAGAGCTATATTTAAGTACTTTATTGACGAAACGAAGCGCCATCTTGTTTCGTGAGAGGAATGCTATGATCTTGATCCCTTACCCTTAATTTTATGAATGACGGTATAATTATATCTTATCTACATTTTTGAATTTATTAAGACACCTCCAATTCATTTTTATGGGTTGGGCGTGCTGGTAATAAGCTATTATAGAGAGGAAAGTTTTGCAA
>NC_052121.1:2982829-2993499 GCF_012273895.1 Zerene cesonia | reverse complement strand
ATATCCAGTTTATTATATTATAAAAAGTAAGCAGTAATTAAAGAGTTTGGCAGTGCAAAATTTAAAAACTATATGAAAAAGTTATTAGACCAGAGAGCCTACTGAGGCGTTAATTAATATTTGAAAGATAAAAATCCATGGAATGTTGAATGCGCTTAAGAACCATAATTATGTGTTATATGTACACATATAAATGTACCTATATCTAATTATAACTCATGTAAAATTGATATTGACAACCACAGAGTTTCTTGCCGACTCTTCTCTATAGAAACTGCTGAAACCGGTGGTAACCGTTAAAACTGCGTTATGACGATTCAAAAGTGCTTCTATTAGAAGTCTTATTGAATAAATAAATGTATGAGTATGAGTTGTAATCGATTTTTTTATTTTACAGCCGTATGTGCCTACATATCGTACTCTGCATGAAAAATAAATATTCCAACGCACTAATACCGTAAGTGCTCCTGTTTCATATTCATCAACTTGCTCTTGCATTTATTTTAAAGGATTGAATTTACTAAGGTGAATAAAATATCAATATTCTGTGTTTATATTGCAATATTGGAGCGCGAGAGCGAATATTTAAAAACATTTACAATGTAAAATGTGTTAGGTTCTCAGAACAGTTTAAATTAGTTTGCTTATATTGACATGCTCGTCTAAAATTACTTTATGTTTGTTGTATACGCATTTTCAGAAAACAACGAACGTGTAAATATGACAGTTTATTTTCAATACAAAGGTGAGATATGAAGATCTGTTCTTTCACGTTGCCGAAAATGTTTTATTAAGAAAAATATTTCTTGTTTTATGAAATCTGGAATCGATAATTATTATGTAAAATTAAAACGTGGCATCTGAATAAATCAATCTTTACGCACACAAAGTCACTAAACAGCAGTGTCTTTCTTGTACTTAATTTTAAATTTTTATTCTTTTTAAACTTCCGTTTCTAGGGATTAAAGCGTTTAGCGCTAATGCGCTAACCATTAAACTGAGCAGACGGTGATATGCTGTGCGAGGAATACTAATACTTATAAATTAGGAAAAAAGAAGTTTAAATGGTTCCATAAATCCAATGTCTTGTACGCTTTAAATCATTTATATTTCACACGGATTTACACGAACATTTTTTTTTTACATTTAAATGACACATTAAATAAATTAAGAAAAAAATGTTTAATGCAATATTACAATTAATATTAACTATATATGATTATTGAAAAACAATTGGGCTTAAAAGTAAATAAACAATTAAAGCAATTTCCATTTAAATTACGGCTAAAGTACACAAAGGTTCATTTCAGCAGATTATCTGAATCGTGAATCGGATTTCGTGTTTCTTAAAATTAGTCGCTTAATGCTCAGTGAGCAGATTACTCGAGTTTCAAGGTCACTGAGATAAAACAACATCATGAAATCGGCTTTTTCCTGTTCCTTTGATAATTGAAAGGCATCCCTTTTGCAGTTTTTAGGGTTCCGTAACTCCAAAACCGAACGCCTTCAAGGGATAAGGAAGATATTACTTCTCTTGTAAAGTAAAAAAAAAGGTCCTGAAAAGTAGTTTTAGTAAGAGTCCGAGAATTAAAAGATCGACATGTGACATCTGCCAACCCGCACTTGACCAGTGTTGTGGATTATTGCCTGAACCCTCATAGGAGGCTAGTGTCCCAGCAGAGGGAACACATATGTTCTGATGATGATGATGAACGCGTAAATGATGTATAAGCGTGTTTACCAAGGTATTTTTTTCTTAAACTCCTCCTCCTTCTCCTTCGAACTCCTCGCAAAGACTGTCACTTGATTGTATATTCCCTTCTTTTCATAACGATTTTTGGGATTTAAATTAAAAAATAATGTAAGCTTTTATTATTGTTGCGAATGCGTAAAGTGCACCTAAGTATGTGGTCCAGCTTCATCAGGTATACGATCGCTTGAAAAAAAGTCTAGTCGAAAAATGTTTCGGATGTTTTAATGGAGACATCAAGTTGTGTCCATATTTAATAATTTATATTTCTTGTAATCAATACCTTATAACTAACTTCAATACAACAAGCATTATATTTTTACTAGCTGCGCCCCGCGGTTTCACCCGCGTAAGTCCGTATCCCGTAGGAATATCGGGATAAAAAATAGATGTTGGCCGATTCTCAGACCTACCCAATATGCTTACCAAATTTCAGAGGAATCGGTCAAGCCGTTTCGGAGGAGTATGGCAACGAAAACTGTGACACGAGAATTTTATATATATAAAGATATTTGATTTATCGATCATATCCAACCCTTTAATAAAACAGGTACCAATTAAGTTTCTCTACATAAAAACAATAAAATGGAGCATAGATAGGAAGTATAAAATATTCTCTTTTATCTGTGACGCAAAATTATCTCACTTCATTTGTGATCGTTAATAACCGGGTACTCTTGGGAGCTCGTTCATATTTGAACAAGCATGGCGACAGTTCAATTTCAACATAACTACAGCCATAAATATTGTTGCTTCCAACTATAATGGAGCGATGTTACGTTATTGTGAGATTAAGTATTCAATTAAATTCCCTGAAATGTTGGGTTATCATTAACACAGAATTTAATTCACTATATGCCCAAAACGGAAAACATCATGAGAAAACCGGCATGTCTAAGAATCAAAGTAAGACGACATATGACCCGCACTTGGCCAGCGTGGTAGCCAACTAGTGGGTATACTACCAGTAGTACTAGTTACAGTACAGACTGACAGACAGATGATACTGAGAACAAGGATAGATATTATAATGAAGCAAGATTAAACAATAAACTTTTTAGGCATTATTTGATTTGCTTTTCTGCTTTTGCTAAAAGGATTAAACGACATATTGTCTTTTTCAACGCAAGCTCTGCTACTTCTCACACAAGAATAATTTATGTAAAAATCTCCTTATGGAAATCTGATGTTTAATTAAACTAAACGAAAACCACGGGCACAAATAGTTGTTTAAATGGGGAACATCGGTTTTATTTTAGAAATTGAAGAAAAGTAAACAGCTTAGTCCGCCCAGCGGTAGCTGTAAAGAATTTTCGTTCCGCTTTAGCTAATGCATACTGAATGAATACTTTTATAAAGAAAATTGCTTTTACCGTTTCTCATTTCCACAAAGTCGTTATATATCTATTGAAGAACATTATTACTATAAAATATCATAATTAGCTTTTATTCATTAGGCTATTAGAAGAAGACTCATTTATCGCGAATGAAAAACGTGTTACTGACATATTCTGTAGATAAATCATTCCACAAGTAACTTAATAAACATTACTGATGTACAATAAAGTGAAAGTGGATTTTATTTGAAAATTTACGATATTTAAATAATTAAGGATAGAACGGGTTAAAAGCTTGGCTTGGATCGAATTAAGGTTATGTCTTGTGTTTTGTAGGTTGTTCATAGAAATTACTAGAATGACTAAAAAATATATTATTAGTTTTGTGGACGCCCACTTTCACGACAATTGTCGGTTTCTTTCAAATACCCGCAAAACGTTATTTTTTACCCGTGGCCCCCAAGAAAAAAAACATTCATAATCCCGTTAATTAAGTAATTATGTATTGTAATATTATGTTATATTTGTTATATAAAATCATATTTATAAAGTACGTCCATAAATAATTTACATAGATAAGTATTAGATTTTTAACAAATTTCATTATGTATTTAGTATCCTTTAAATGTAATTTAAAATACATATTTAAATTTACACGTGAGAGGAATGTACTATATATTCATCCTTCGTCTTCGAGTTTTCTCTTTGGTGGTGGTATGGTTATTGTTTGACCTGATCTGTAGATATGAGATGTAGCTCTAAACAATTGATTGATTCTACTGTTTATAAATGTTGTGTTTAATAATAATTTAGAAAGTTTACACGTAACATAGCTCATTTAGTTTGGTATTCTTATTTTGGATCTATCCTTCAATTAAAATAACGAAATAAATTTGTTTTAAGCAATTTTAGGTTAATCACTAACCAGCCTTGTGTATCTTGTATAAGCAAGATCCAATTTTTGTTTGTCTGGATTGGGTCCTAAATTGAAGACTTGTTTAATTAATATTATTGAGTCCGACGCTTACTGAAGCCACAATTAATGCTAGTTTACACTAATCTAAACCACAGAATACTATTAAGTAACTATATGAATTAATATATTTACAAACTCAATATATTTACAACATGAGCCATTAAAATCTCATATTTTATACTGGAAATCCCATTTTAAGATCACAATATTTTGAAAGACGTCTGTGAAAATATTAGACAGAGATTCGATAGTTTGCCTTGAACCTACAATTTGCTTTATTTCCATTCAATTAACTTCAATGTTAAATTTCAAATAGTAATTACGATAAGTATAAATTCTAAGCATATGAGCAAACCTTTCCTTTCAAATGCACTTCCGAATTTATATTGAATTAAATCTATGTTAGTGAATTGAATTATAAATAATAAAAAGTAGTCATGTTGTAGTCTGATTGCGTGCTGGTGTGCTTTATTTTTAATTGACGATAATTTTAAAGTAACTCGGTACTACTCCATCATATTTATACGAATCATGAATAATTGCTTGTAATTTTCTATTTCATGTAATAATATGTTTCTTTATATACCACCTACAAATATTTGAATCGTTCGTTGGCTGATAGGTTTTTTATATTGTATTATATTTCGACAAATTTATTTTCAATAAATATCATAAAAAATATGTAATGATAATTTGCCAATTTAACTTTATATATGTCAATCTTTACTTATATTTAATATTTGCAATGTCATAACACATCACTTCGAGTGTGCTCTCGTCAACCTCTTAGCATCCAGATTAAAAATACGTTTCTATCTATCAGATAAAAAATTTAGAATTATACAAAAACTATATGTAACTATAATAGCCATCATAAATAGTTTTTTTTAAGGTATATTACAACCCTTTTATATAACTCACTTACGTTGCAGGACACTGAATTATAGAAATATACTTTACATTTTAAAAATAATTTTATTCTGGATCGTAGCCAATGAATATTTCACAAAATCTGAGTTCACAAAACCAAGTTTTACTAACTGTGGCATTTGGAACATAAATAACTCTGTGGTCCAAGTCTTTATCTGAACTTTGAAAAGAACTTCCGTCTTTGAAATCGCCAAACTTAGCGCACGTGTCATTAACAAGTTGAATGAAGGAGAATTCTGGAAAGTTTGTTTGTGATTACGTCATTCATTTCAATGCAATGAGATATATTTAAATCTTTTTATGTAAGATCTAAAAAACTTGACCTTGTTTGAAAAAAAAATCATTATAAACAAGTATGGAAATATTATAGAGAAAGTAATTAATAGCAGCATAAGCCCATCAATTTGTATGTTTGTTTGTGTGTGTTGTTTGCTAATCAAAAAATTATGCCAATGTTCTCAGGTTTCATATATGTTACGTGTGTATGATTACTTTTTAACAGCTGAACAGATTTGGGAATATTCCTTTCCTTTAAAAACCTCGTCTAAAAGCTCATGAAATATTAATCCTCTCTTGATATGAAATCAATATGATTTATATCAATTGAAATTGCAGTCATGTCTTTTGTTTTGGAATAATTAGTTTACACCATTCGCAATATTTCTCGTTTATTCTCGTTCCAAAATCGTCTATTCCTTGTCTCCTTCCTTGTCGGAACTCTATAAGTGACAATGTTAAAATAGTGAACATAAAACATATTTAGTTTAAATTAATAGTTATTCATATTAAGTACAGATATATGCTGTTTCAACAACTCACCTGGTTATGATATTATATATCGTTATAATATTTCCTTTCAAAAGTTATACAGAAATGATATATCTATTTCCTTTTCTGTGACTGTTATACGTTGGTTGTAAAATGGAACGCTTTTTAATCGATGGTGGTAGAAACAGTGCCTTATACAATCATCATCATAATAAATTCAAACGAAATGTGAATATTCATGAGCTGGGTCGGTGTGCCCATAATTTGTAAACCTACGTCATTCATATTAGGCAAAATTGTGGCTCACAACACAAAAATCATTCTGTAATGTATCTAGTTTATTAAAGTCATTATATCAAACACCATCGCTTAAGGCATTGTCGATATTCTATCATCAAGAACTGACACCAATGATTTACGAAAAATATTACCATCCACCTTCCTTCTCCATGAAACCTTACTCTCCAGAAAACCATTAAAACCATCCTAATATTATGATGTAGCATGCAAATGGCTCTTTTTAATTTCATCCCTCTACGCCGCGGACGCAACAATAAAAAAGTTAACACCATTAACTTCGTTTGAATTGAAATACGCTGTCTTTTCTGAATAAATTATGATTGTCTCTACAATGTCGCTTTCGGAAGCTATATTATGTCACGCAATGTGTAGGACATCAAAGTTTTAACGAGCACCAGCATCGGTCGAGTCTCAGCGGAGCGGAATTATGGATACTGCGAATCTCGTTTCGTGCGAAAATACTGAAACGTATTGCCACCCTGTTTCGGGTGATTTTATTGAGAAATAAAGAACCTGTACAATTCAAAGGTTTGTGAGAAGGCTTTCGGCTTTTACTCCCGATATTCACGTCGTTTTGATAATCGAATTTAAATAATGCTTAAGAGTTTTTTTGTAATTTTTCGTTTGATTTTAGAATTACTGTAATTGGGTTACATCATTGATAGGCAATAGTAATTTGTTACAACATAATTGAAGAAATGTTTCAGTCTCCGTAACATAAATTTATTATATAAAATCTGAGAAAATATCTTGTCTATTGATATTTGAATAATAAATAATATAAATTGTATTTCGTCAATAGTATACATAAATAATATATTTAATTAAGATATTTAAATTGTCCTCAGTTCTCACCGTGTTATTCAAATTCAGGCAGTATTAAAGGTCCCCTAACGGATCAGTGATATCTACCATAAAAATTTCAAATTTGTTCACGACCCCAAGGCTTTCGCGCAAAGCTATCGTTGGCGGCCCTTTTGAACTTACGAAATGTAACAACAAAAGAAAATGTACTCACCTAATATTATCGACGAAAAGCTAGCAGCCTTGGAACTTTGGGACGTTCGATAGTGGCGGAAAGTGTCTGAACGCAACAGGCGCAAATTACCGCGATACACACAGTCAATCGACGAGCATTTTTCACATAGATTCTCACGTTTGATTTATTCTTTGTGAAAGCGCGGTTCAACAGGAACAGGAGTAGCGTTCGCTCGCCTCTGTATCGCGCCCGAGTCTGGCTGTTGCGCACCCCGCACCGCCCCTCACCCCCTCACACCCCTCGTGGAGCCTTCATTCGTTTCATCCTCGCGCCCTTTGTGACACTTAAAACCATTGTACAAAAAAACGAACACTTAACTGAGCTCTGCACACGAAAAATCCCAATATCATTTTCCTTTTAGGCACAGTCTGATTATGAGTTTAGTTGTTTAAGGATCAGTTTTAATTACTTGTTTATTCAGATTATCAAAGGTCCAGATGAATTCTGATACTTTGAGAGGAAACTGGGCGATGGACGAACACAAGTAAACTTAATGTGTATTTAATGTATAATGTATTTTTAAATAACTTTTGTATTCCATTAACCAATTTGCTTAATGGAATACAAAATTTTCGATCAATACATCATCTATTATATTAACATCTATTAAATTAGATTAAATATTCTTAGCCAGTGTTCTAGTAATTTCTGTCTAAACACACATAAACGCCTGATATGAGCATCGCAGGCAATTTTTCACATCCACTGTCCACCTTCACTTAACAAATTGACAATACAACGTATATTACACATGTATTAAATAAGCAATGACCATGAGCACAACAAACACATAGTTGAGCTAAGTATAACAATGATATAACTAATGTTAGTTAATTAATGTTAATTATTTGAATTTCAATGCGAGTAATAAGCGAGCACACAGGTAAATTTTACAACTGGGCGTGGTACGCAAAAACCGAAACTATGAGGAATATCTAAAACGCTGAAGGGAGTCCAGAGGCTGATATTAATAAAAACTAAAACTACATCAATAGGTTATTGAAAAATTCCTATCATTGATTTTGAAATAATCCATTCCTAGCCAGGAATCCTCATAGTTTTGGAATTCCGCCTACCACCCAGTTAAAAATCTCTGTATGTGGTAGTCGAGCACGCTTCGGCACGAATTGGGCCAGCTCGCACCGGGGAAGTACCACACCCCCACAGAAGACCGACGTGAAATAGCATTCTGCTGTGTTTCGTTCGGTGAGTGGGGGAGCCGGAGGCCCATGTCCTTTTCCTTCCCCTTCCCAGTCCTTTCCTTTATTCCTCTCGCAAATCCTTTCTTAATCCCTTCCCAATATAAAGTCGGCAATCCATTTGTAGAGGCGTAAGGTCTGTAATCGACTTTACGTCTCTACAAATGTTCATGGGCGGTGGTAGCGCTTACCATCAGGCGTTCTACCAGCTCCATTGCCGACTGTGACATAAAAAAAAAAAAATAAAAAAAAAAATAAAAATACATGTATTAATACGGTTGTCCTAAAAATACTGCCAGAGCAAAAAAAAACTTTAATAAATAATAATCATTTAGTATTTACATACTGACAAGCTGTTCCCAGATGTACTAACTGACACGCGATTATCAATATTCAGAATATTAGATTAATATTCAACACCTACCAATTATCACAACGGCCTATTAACTAAATATGGTATCATTTTTGGCAGTTCATTTGATAAATGTTTTAGCTTCATCATCACCTAGCGGATATCCTTACTTTATATTATTGATTGAAATTAATGAACAGTAAACGATATAACCTATTCGTTAAATTATTTAGATATGAAATATGAATTTCACTTGAAATCGTATTTGGCTCAATTGCTATTCACTGAAAAAATATTTTTTTATCATTTAAGCATACCTATCATATTATACGTTTGCATGACATAATATTAAATTTGTTTCAAGGCTTTTTCATAAAAATAACAGTAATGTTATGTAAAAATACATTTACATTTCAACAAAATGCAACATGCAAATATACTTAAAAAAACGTTATAAATTTTATTATGATATCCAAATTGGGATTAATATTAAAAATATTACGTGAAGTAGAGGTATAGTCATCCTCATAATATACCAATTAAAATTTTTCGCATCAAGGAAATCCATTTAATATAATGAATATAATCAAAATTGTAGCATCATAAAGATCCCACATGCAGGCAATACATACGATGATATCAAATATTCCATGTTTACGCGTGTTATACAACCCCTGCCGGGAGCTGCAGAAGCGCGCATTAACCCCCCTTTGGGTCTCCTGTAATAAGCGTCCGGAGACTCATCGCCGGCCGGCCGGAAACATTTTACGGAACACGAAACAAAATTATAATATTATTCACGTAGAACATTTACAGAGAACCCGGAAGCAAGCAATTCTATTATGGCCGCTGGGTGCTGCTAGTCGTGTCGTGCCGTTGCAGTTGGTCGTGTGGGCTATACACATGCTGAACACGGGAAATCCGGGCTCGATTTGCTCCTACGTGGGTGTAGGTATGTGACACATTAATGTATTTGATGTAAACAAAAATATCTTGCTGGCGGATAAGAAATTTAAGATACAAACAACGGAAACTCACACTTATAGGAGGCACATACTTTCATAGGCATATCGCCTTTTCAATCCAACTCATATCATATGTATATATAAAACTTTCTTAAACTTTGTATTCCAAACAAATTCGTCACTGACAATATCTATTCTTTTATATTTCATTGTGCTACAAATTCAAAACTAACCTTTTTTTATTAGTAAGAAAACCAACTGAAAGCTAAAGAAAAGGTAGTCAATCTTATCACATTTCTTTATTATAACATTATATTTCGATCGCTACTTCTTATGATATACCTAAGCATAATTAAAAGATGATTTTAATAATAAATAACCCATTTTTTCATGCTTTACGATTTTTTATGTAAGCTTTATTAAATGATTACATAGCACTATTGGGCCCGATCTCCCATCATGACTACTTAATCTCTCGCAAAAGTCACAAAACATAATTTAATTTCAGTTTTCTCCCCCTAATTCGAAAGCTCGCACTTACATTATTTGATTCCACTTAATAGTCCAAGAAAATGGGTAGGGTAAATGCGAATTTGAGATTAAAACTTGAATTTTTGATATAATTTACTTTGAGGAATCTAAAAACGAACTGTGCAAGTTTTTTTTTAAATTCACCCCCGAGAAGGGGTGAAAAAAAATAAATAAAGTCGTTTCTTTGAAATTTTGGCGAAACCGTAAGTGTTAGAAAAAAAAGTTTTAAATAAAATTTGTAGAGCGTAAAATTTTACACAAAAATGTTTCTATGACTTTTTTTCCTAAAATTGAAATTAACTGAGATAGGGTAGTTAGAAGCTAGGGGATGATAACTGCAACTTTAAAAAATCATAACTTATTGAAAAATTGATAAAACTCATATATTTTTTTAAATTACTTATATAATTATAAACTTTGAACCTAGAAAAAAATTTTTTTTTTTCAATTGTTTATAACAAAATTATAACAACTTGAAATTTTTATTTTCAAATTAAATCAAGTTAAACCGATAAATATATAT
>NC_052121.1:2981175-2981829 GCF_012273895.1 Zerene cesonia | reverse complement strand
ATATATATATATATATATATATATATATATATATATATATATATATATATATATATATATATATATATATATTTAATACATTAGTATTTCAAAAAATTGATCATACGCATTGAAATTTAATTTTTACCTGTTATTTTCAAGCAGGTATAAAATAATTTACCTGGTGAAAGATATTGTGTGGCGGCGACTTTGCTTTTACTACCGAATTTGGTACCTCATGCGCATGCGCCAGTTGTTCTCAATGGGCCTCTGTCTGTGTGGTTTTGAACATGTGATAGTTTCTATATGTAGAGTGTAATGTGATCATATACGACTTTTACTGACGCAAGATATTTTGGAGAGTATTTAGAAATCATAAGATAAAGAAAGATTGTCAAAGAAAGAAAGTAATAGAGATAGATCAATAAGAATGAGAAAGAGGAGATGCGTGACAATCATTTTTGCTTCTTTGTCGTTTTATTTTATTTAGTTTTTTTTTTACTTTTAACATTTTCGCCCGGCTTTGTTAAACTGGTTTAACAAACTACTCTTCTTTAATTGGTAAGAGTCTCAGCTTAGTGATTGGTCTTTCAACGACGCTGGTAGCCGTTTTGATTGTCACTACTCGAACATGACCATTTTTTCCAGGATGCACCTTGATGATTTGTCCAAGTG
>NC_052121.1:2980398-2981165 GCF_012273895.1 Zerene cesonia | reverse complement strand
ATAAAATAAAACGACTGTGTGGGGTTTAATTCATTGGATATATATAGCGCCATCCTTTGGGCGCCATGGGAACTCATTTCGCAGAATTCAAACTGCCGATTTCTAGGAATCGCTAGCCGGTCGACTATATAAACCATCACGTTCAACGCTGCGAGTCGGTGTTCATTCGGAAGGCGCAGCGTTCACATCTTGTATCAAGTAACCAATCGAAAGTAATCGCCCGCCGCTCGACTATATAAGCCAATAAGTTCAACGCCGCGAGTCAATGTCCATTCGGAGGTGGTGATTCTGTGGTGCATCTCGACAAGCTGGACAGATTCTGCAATCACTCGTACTTGGATAAATAATCATCCATCACGTTGGAAAGAATTTATTCATAACAATCTGTTTTATTCAAGAAACTCTTCCGGCTGCTAAGTGGCAGTTTGTTCCCGGAAAAGAGAATCATTTCATTTGGTGGTTTGTTCCAGAATGGCTTAAAAAACCTTCATCAGCATGGCCAGATTGTGCTGAAATTCCAGAAGTTAACGACAATTTAGAAGAACGACCAGTTCAAACTATGACTACAACTACCAGACCTGAATCTATACCAATTGAAAAATGGCTTCGAATCACAACACCTAAACCATTTGAGCAGCTAAATCAAATTTATCATGACCTAACAAGATTGATTCCCGATTCAGAAGAAGATCTTAAGACTGAGCCAATTACTGTCAACTAATTGAACAAAGCTAAATTTTACTGGGTCAAGAGAACTCAATAAGAGT
>NC_052121.1:2962007-2979398 GCF_012273895.1 Zerene cesonia | reverse complement strand
AACCTAAACCATTTGCATCTTTGGAAACAAGGAAAGCAATTGTTTCGATTTATCAAATATCATAAACACTGACATGACAATAGCACTGATACTAAGCGGAATACGAGAAAAGATTTGACAAATTGATGGATGAAATGTGCGATAAAGCAAAGTTTCTGCTTGAAATACATCTGATGTAAGGTATTCAAATAAATATTTACTCTAGAGGACTTTTTAAGAAGGGTGTTTTTATGTATTTTTTCTACGCGATCATAAGTAGTCTTGAAATAATTAAATAATCAACATATTCCAATGACCAATGACCAAACAGTGACAGCCTCCTTGGTCTTTTATTACGTCATAGTCGGCAATGGATGGCTGGTGGGTCGCCTGATGGTAAGCACTACCACCGCCCATGAGCATGTGAAGAGGCGTAAGGGTCAATTGCAGACCTTACGCCTCTACAAATGGATTGCCGTCTTTAAATTGGGAAGGGTAAAGAAAAGGATATGGGCCTGGTATACTGGTTAACGCGTAATTGTAGAATCGATGGGGTCCTAGTTCAATTACCGATGGAAAATAACAAAAAAAAAGTTATCACCACCGCCCTTGAGCAATCGCAGAGGTTTAGACCTCTGAGAATGCGCTGCCCGCTTTTAAGGGATAAGGAAAGGATTGATGAATGGAAAGAAGGAATGGACTGGGAAGGGCTAGGAGAAAGAAATAGGCCTCCGGCTCCCCCACTCACCGAAACACAATAGCAAGCTATTATTTCACGCCAGTTTTCTGTGGGGGTGTTGTACTTCCCCGGTGCGAGCTGGCCCAATCGTGCCGAAGCATGCTCGACTCCCACAATATAAAATATAAAAATCAATATAATAGCAATCAGAACACGAATTAAGCTGACAATACGCACGTATTTTCACTAAAAATAATTCCATGATATATGATCAACGTAAAAATAGCATTTAATAAATGGAAAGAGCCATAACATACGGCGGCATGTTGACTTAAATTGAGTACTGGGGCATAAAGTGCATGTAATGTCATCCTGCAATAAAATGTCAATTTTATCAACATCACGTGTTTCATGATTAAATTGGATTTCAAAATGGCACATAGCGATTTTTAATTAAAATTGTGCTATTATGTAGATTATACTTCTATACTACTAATATTATAAATGCGAAAGTTTGTGAGGATGTGTATGTGTATGTATGTTTGTTACTCTTTTACACAAAAACTTCTGAACCGATTGCAATGAAATTCGGTACTCTATTCGTCGTAGTCATAGGCAACTTTTTATTCCGATATACCTACGTGATACAGGCTTACGCGGGTGAAACAGCGGGGCGCGCCTAGTAATAATATCTAATATATAAAATTCTCGTGTCACAGTTTTCGTTGCCATACTCCTCCGAAACGGCTTGACCGATTTTGATGAAATTTTTTCTGCTTATCCGATATCTATGAGAATCGGCCAACATCTGTTTTTCATACCCCTAAATGATAAGAGTAAGGCAGAACAGCGTTTGCCGGGTGCAGCTAGTAGTATATAATATTTTATTTTGATTTCCTCTGTTAGCTAGCGGCTATAAAGCCGGCTTTTGAATGTTTTTTAATGTATTGAAGGAATTTTTATTTTATTACATTAATATAAAGATGAAGAGAAACTGCTGATTTATATAGAAAAGTAGGTATAGTGGATTAACGTATGAATTAAAATTTAGTTTTTCTGTTACTACATATTTTAAGTACGCTGAAAGTTAAAAACGCGCGAAAAAACTGCTCACTATGCGTTTTAGTAATATATTTACGTATTTATTTATTCTTCATTGTATACACCAACAATATAAAAAATATTTGTTAAAAAGGATTTTGTATCTAATGAAAAGGCTCACTCCTCATTGTGGCAATGCAGAAGAGACCTTCAGCACGTCACGCACGTGTCGAAGAAAGTGCGGCATGATAAAATCTTTTAACACCGCATCAACATACAAAATCCCTTTTGCTTTACTATACCAATTCCCTTCGATTGCAATGAGACAATCGACGAACGACGAAGGGACATTTGAATTTCAGATTACCCATCGAACGTTCGAGAAACGTTTTACAGAGAGCATAATTCCAGCAGACTGACTAATTATCTTTTGTCGTCTGTTGGCCTATTTATTTACGAGTCCTTTAGAAAGTGAATGGTTAATGTACGAATTCATTTACCTTCATTCACGTTGAATTTAGTTCAACCAGGGAAATCACTGCCTTATAAGTCTATTAGTTTCCTGAGCATGGCTGTTTTCCACGCGAACTTGACATTACCAGCTCTTAAATGTAGATCGATACATATTTTATAACCCGGTTATTAGCTAAGTACACACGAAACTATTTCATATAGAAACGGAATGAAATTGTAAATATAGCAACTGTATGCTTACAAAACAACCTTGTTACCTAAGGCATACTTATAAGTATCGATTTTTTTAGTATGACTATCTAGATGCCTTGTTACTTTGTGAAACTTAATTACTTAAAATGCTTCTATAAATATCTTAAGGAGTATTAAAAAACACAACATTTTTGTTTTTTTTTTTCTTGTGTAAATTTTTCACACAATAACTAGTGGACCGATTTTAAACATTCTTTCACCATTAGTAAGCTACATCTATACTGAATGAAATATACTATTTTTGATTCAGTTTTTATGTGTTAAGCCAGTTGTAGCCAGGACTGGTAAACTGTGTGGACAAGCGGATAATACATTGCATGTTTACGTTTATATTATAGCTTTTTTTAAATTTTCAGGTAAAATTCAAAGTATCAAAAGACTCCATTTCAAATAATTTAATTGCAAATAGCCCGCCATTTCTGCGGCGCAAAGTTAGTATCTGGGAAAGTTGCTCATGTATTTTCATTTGGAGTAACTTATTTGAGTTATTTGTTCCATATTTTCCTTTAATAATTTGAGTAGTCTTTAAACTTTGTTCATTTTAATGGAAGTATTAAAAATAACCAATAACAAAACAATACTTTAGAATGCAGCTGAGCTACACAGTCATCATTATCCATAATTGTTGTAACGGCCTTGTTGAACGAAAATCTTTATTTTAGATTGAAATTATTACACCCAAGTCAAACTTCATAATGTTATCAATATTTTACACCGAGTGAGCGAATAAAATATACAAAGTAGCGCAGTGTATTGAGGACAAAGGACATAAGACATGCGACATTGCGATATGATGTTAGATATGATAAAACAAGATAATTCAACAAGAAGTTTTCGCCGCGAAGAATTATTTACATAAAATCATTGTGTTGTCTAGATAAAAATACTAATAATATAAACTACAAATGAGAATGTTTTCATTCTTACCTCACGGAATCGATAGCAGATGTCTAAATAAGACATTGAGGTAACTAACAGCGTTGTCTGGATTCTTGCCAAAAGAGTCCGACAGCCGCTTGCTCCACTACAATAGATATACAGGTGGTTTATAAATAGAATGATGTCTAATATTCGAATGCTATTTTTTTTCATTTTTATAGAAATTTGATTTGTTTATTTCATGCATAATTCAGGCGATGCATTACTCTATATTGTAATTACGTCGTTCCTGTAAATCATAATATAAATTCATGTATTCATTGACCTATGTAAAATAGATATTCATATTTCGATTTAATCACATAAAGATCAGCGATAATTAATGTTTGTTATTCACGATTTCAATTAAGTTACAAAATTATTTGCTAAAATTAAATAAATAGAGAATGCTGTATTACGGATATTTGGATCAAATTTTCATATTACCTAGCTATATGCATACGTTTGCGCTCGTAATCATTTTAATGCAAGTCAAATATTTTATTAATTACCCAGCTAATGCGCTATCATCTCATTTACATACATTATATGATGAAACATGAAAGATTATACTAATTTATAGCAAAGTTTGTTTGTAGTGCATATATTGAAGTACAAATTTTCCATAATAATTAAATTCATATCGACCTTCAATATACCTAAAAGCATAATATACCTAAATCTCTATACAATTTGTACAAGTAAAAAATATTGCGTGAGAAAGGTCCTTTCTTCATAAAGATTATTATGACAACCGTTCTGACATATTACTGAAATGTATTATTACTGAACAGACATTGTGCTCTCATACCGAAATACAGAAAGTGATAACTCATTCATTGCGCATTTTATAAATGAACGATACATTAAGATATTTTTTCTGTGTGTGCTCAAATTAAATCAAGTATAAATTGCTCTGGATTTAAACAAGTATCAATAAATATTTTTGAGCGCTATGCCGCTATTATACTTTTTTATAGTAGAGTAGAAAGTGTATCTAATACTGCATCATATTATAAGCAAAGCTTTGTAATTAAATAAATACATTTTATGACAGAAGATAGTTAACACTAAAACCTGAATTATACCTTGCATTTTGTCTCACTTTTTGTCTTCTAAGAATTATTTTGTAAGCGAACTTTACAAACCGATAGATTATTAATTTATAATTTTTAATGTAATAATGTAGAAATAAAAATTTCACGGGTAATAATAAAGCAGAAAGAGTAACAAGCATGCATCTATCCTGACAAACTTTCACGTTTATAATTATAAGGAGATTCGAAAAGCGACACATTTATCTCTAAAACGTAATAATAGAGATTATTCCAAGATTGTAGCCGGTAATAAGTAGTTTATGTCTCCATTAATAATCTCGAACATAATTAAAGTTCCCAGTGTTAAGAGCTCTATTATTTTCCGTCGGCTAAGATTTACTGCACATGCATGCATCCTCTGGCAACAAGATATTTAATCTCTAAATAAGATTTCTTTAATTTTACTTACGCGAGATGACATACAAAAATCATTATTTTGTGTTTCAAAATTAGACATCGCAATCTCTTTACTGTATCTTCGACTAATTTACTTATATTATTTGCATCTGCTTCTGAACTGGAAATGTTTTATCTACAAGTAGTAAAAATCCAATTTACATAAGAGAAATGGTGCAACGGAATCTCTTAAAATTGTTCATATATTAAACAAACGCCTAGATTTATATCAATGATAATATGTTCATCTATATTAATATTATAAAGCTGGAGAGTTTCTTTGTTTGTTTGTTTTGTTGAACCCACTAATCTTAGGAACTAATGGTTCGATTTGAAAAATTATTTCAGTATTAAATAGCCCATTTATTGAGTAAGGCTATCTACCATCATGCTAAGACAAATATGAGCGGAGAACCACTTAAGAATTATAAGCACCGTGCGCTGCGAGTTTGCGTTAGCCTAAAGTAGCTATTCCACGCAGACAAGTCGCGGCGGAAGCTAGGTTAAAATAATTGTTAAGATAAGACAAATTTAAAGGCGTTAAAAAGTGCTAAAATGACTCCACAGTGAACGGAAGCTGCCTGCTTCGCAATAATCGATGACTTCCAATTGCATTTAGTGGGTCTACCTTTACGGTCTATTTGCTTTCGCGCTAAGTAATGGAAAGTGTCGATCATGGCCCTACATACCTTAGCATCTGATGATAGCACCATTATTTATTTTTGACTTTCTCCCTCTTGAAAATTTTCTTCGATGTTGTAAATGATGGGTTGAAGTCGTTTGGAATACAATAAATTATAAATTTTTGTCATCGATTCCAAGAATTTTGATATAAAATACAGCATGTTAGTGTAAAATAATTATTATTAGTTACCTCGTGTTATTTTTACGTTTTTTAAGTTACTGTCGCATTGGCAAAAAACCTGCAATGGTGTAGGATAGCTATGATCGAATAAATAAATAATGCAAGGGGCGAGAGGTTGCTCAGTTTGTAGTCATAAATTGAATGCCCTAAAAATAGAATTTGTTTTACAATGTCCAATAATTGCCAAATAGGGGCGAAGCCAGGGAGGGGTATCGAGGTCTCAAATAACAATTCAATTTGCATTCCAATGTTAATTAATTTTTCAGCTATTTGGAATTGAGTTACGATGACAGGTATTACCAGCGCACAATTAAATCTTTCAGAGAACCCTTTGTCTAATTACTATTAATTAGTTCGTTCCGGCAAATGGAGGAATCGCGTGTAGACTTGTCCATTCGAAACTATTATGCTTATCCATTCTAATTTTAGTAAGCTCACGATTGTATTGACACCAATACTTCAGAGTTAAGTATGGATGTGTTTGGTTTGATTGTGTAAGAGAAAAGCAAGCATTACAATAATACTTCATAGCTTCTATGTACTGATTGGCATATTTAAATAATAATAATTTTACATTTTCTAATTGCTATCATAACAAACACAATACAATGAAAACATAACGTATACAATTATATACACATGATACTAAATTCGCTAATATGTATCATTTTTATTAATTTATTAGAACACTATTGCCCTCAGCTTCGCCTGCGTTATCAAAAGCATATTCCCATAAGAATTAGATTTTTCACCGCGGTATATAATAGTATAAGCGGCTTATCTTCATAGCTGTTGCCCTCAGCTTTGCACAATTTATCCTAAAAAAAAAGCCCATTTAAATGAGAGTTTACTGCGGTATAAAGTATCATCACCTCTCACTATCTCCAGACACCAAAATCATCCCATAAAATCGCTCCATTGCTACTTGAAAAAGAAGACAAACAAAGCCATTTTCGCATGTATAATAGTTTATTAAAGATGCAATTGCACGTGTGAACTATACGGATATCTAATATAGTGCAATCAACAGGAACATTCAATCGCGCAATCCAGATTCTGTTTACGTAATCAAAATCTGAATCAGCAACTACCCATTTGATTACTGTTGAAATAGACATTCGCGTATTGCGTTAAAAATGATATTTGTTGCCATTTAGACGGATTTTAACGTGGAGCAAATTGATCCGAAAGTTTATTGAAAATATCCGTTAAGATGAGAGGTCGGGTTCGGGCCTAGTAGTAAAGTATGTATTGACTTACGCCTAAAGGGACCACCCTCAGCAAATTGGAATAAGAAATTTCGTATTTTTACATGTACCTAAAGGTTCAAATAAAATAAGGATAACGTTGTTTTAAAATATAGGGCAATAGAGTTCGATATACAAATATTTTAAGTGTTAATAGTAAAATGCGTGTCACACGCACAGCAAAGAGTTCCGTAATGAGTATACATAATTTAAATTCAAATTTAGAACTAACGGTACTTTTATATTATTACGTAATTTTTTAACTGTTTATTGCTCTGGAAGGTTGTGATTTTAAAAAATGAATTGTAGTTATGACATTCTACATTAAAAATAATTATTATCGTTGTAGTAAAATATATTCATAGAAAAGGAAGAATGGATTTAATTAAAAAATTAAAGGAGTACCGTAGGAGTAAACATAAATATAAATAAATGGTTCTTTCTTCATTTCTTTTTTTCTTTCTTTCTTTCTTAAATTACAGTTATTATACCACATTTGATATTGTTCATGGAACCCTAAAAAATGTTGACTTCATCCAATGAATTATGGTTACGATGTCACGTTCTAAACAATTCATACATGGCTTAGCCTCTGATAATATTTCTACTCAAACGTGTTGGCATAAAACATCCACATTCCACACATATGGGTTTTCAGGCCTAGACAACCAGCAAAACATTTTTAGGAATATTTATTAGTTTTAACTTACAAATTTATAAGCTTAAGCTTTAGAGCTTTTACTGGCTTAGAGCTCTCATAACTAGTGGCAAAATTGTAGCGTATAATGTATTTTTTACAAAGACTACAGTCTCCTTTATTATATATTACTCTTTATGATAAAGGAAAAATTATAGCTATATAAAAAAAATCGTATGTATAGGCTGTTTTTTCTTAAAGCAATAGAAAGAGACAAAACATTCCTGTCTCTTTATTTTTCTTTCATTACATGTTATATAATAGCTTTAGCTAGCTTTCCGCTCACGGCTTCTCCCGCGAGTTTAAAGGAAAAGAATTTCTGTGACGAAAACTATCTTTCTCGGACGTCAAATTATTTCTGTACCAGATTATATCCAAATCGGTTCAGTGGTTAATGCGTTAAGAAGACAGCTTTCGCATTAATAGTATTAATAAGGATAAGGATTTATATTTACTTTGAAGTATTATTTACTGGTTTATAAAAAAAAAATAGTTTTTGTTAGTGACCAAACACCCACTCCAACTTTGCCCGCATTTCAACAATAACATACATTTTCTATTTTATTTATTTGTTTACTGATAATCCAGCTTTACAGGTTAACAACATTACAACAAAAGATTTAATTCAACAACTAGCCAATAAAGGATTACAACATATTTTTTAAGAGAGATTATTTTTAATTAAGCATACATTTATAGCATAACTAGCTGCGCTCCGTGGTTTCACCCGCATTAGTCCGTATCTCGTAGGAATATCGGGATAAAAATTTGCCTATAAATATTTCAATTATCAGTAGGAAGTAGGACTTAAAGCAGTGGTGGCTGGTGAATGGGTGGTGAAGACCTCGCACTTATAATGTCGATAAGTCGGGTATTGAAAACAGGCGAGCGTGCTGGAAATAAATAGATTTTTCAATTTATCTGTGCATGTGGCATATGTGTATGAAATCACCACACCTTCAAACGATGAAAGAAAACATCGTGAGGAAACCGTCATGTCGAAGAATCAAAAGTTCGACGACATGTGACATCTGCCAACCCGCACTTGGCCAGCGTGGTGGATTATGGCCTGAACCCTCATAGTAGGTAGTAGTAGTTCTGTGTCTCAACAGTGGGAACATAAAAGGGCTGATGATGATGATGATTATACATTAATCAATAGAAAAACTAACAATTACTTAATATTCCTGCTTGAGTGTGGTTCTGCGTGTTGTATGTTTGTGTATGTGTGCATTACCATTTCTTCAAATAACCATTTATTGAGATATTTAATTTGCATAGCGTTGTTTAGAGAGTAGGTAAATATCAGCACTTACTTATTCTGTGTTTTATATTTGCATAATGCGTCTTAACACACTACGTCGGATATAATTAGTATTAAATTTAGGGATGGAAAATAAATTATATATACTTATACCAAAATGTGATTCACCAATCACATCTTGGTATCATCATCACGGATAATGGCCAAGGGTTTCATGGGATCAATGGTGATTGACAAATTAGACCATTATCCGTAATAAATATTTATCCTAATTTTGTTTATTCATATTGAAATTTCTAAAGTGACAGACACCGTTTGCACAAACGCAACACCTAAGCGTTCATTGACCTATTCCACAAAAAAAAAACAAATGAAAGACAAGCCGTCGCCCAAATAACACGTGTAAACGTCCCACATACATTTATTTCAGAAAACTTCCTCGTATACAAATAACATGTCTCCCAGGAAAAAAACATTTTACGACATTAACGAGACACCAAAAACATGAAATGTAAGAACAGTAAATCAAAGTATCAAAATCTTAAAAGATGTAAAAGCCTCTGGAGCCTTGCGCGTAACGACAGCACCCTTGTCAAAAACACTTGTTGATACAAACTGCGGTTTCTAAATGTACCCCTATATAATTTGTCTTTTGTAATATATTAGGGATTATTTTTACTTTTGAAATACTATTTTCTATTGAGATTTATTTAATTGTTTTTATCTAATTTACTATTGAATAAAATACGTACATATATACTCTAGAATCGCAATTGAATACTAAATATATCATATAAAATTACTAAATAAATTAATAATTGAAGAACCCTGATTTAGTCAGACTGATAAATAATTATAACTGAATTAACAGCTAACTTCGGCACTGTATAAGCTAATAACTAAAATAAATTTGAATTCAATAAACCTACATTAAGATTATCGCTTAAATTCAAAAAACAAAATTCACCTTATTAATACCATATTTTATTATAAAATTAACTGCCTAGGTAATATTCCAGGAAGGTAAACAAGATATAGTAGGATTAAAGTTTAACACGCTCCTGCTTTTTTTTATCCTATTAATACCTTATTTATTAATTATGTTGCTTGTTAGCTTAATAACTACGATTAATTAATCCACTTAAAGATCCCGATTCCAAAAATAGTGGAAATTAAAATTGTTTCGGCACACGCACCTGTTAAGCTGGCGTTGTGAAGTTAGAATTTTCAATATCGTAATATCATCGAAATATATTATTTTATTATTTGAAATCATTAATTTAATGTCTTGTTGAATATAAGTCCATTTTAATCTTTTTGATTTTGGAAAATGGACGCAAAGCGTTCGATGTAACCACAGATAACATAATACTATAGTAGATTGAAACGAGCATTTCTGTTCCCACAGAGTCCAGCAAAATCTATCCACAGTTTTGAAAAATCCTTTTATTATTTTTATTAATTATAACTGAGGAAATATAGTAGGCAGTAAATAGTAATTTGATGGTTATAATTTGATATTCTATAGCAAGAAGCAATGACTTCTCTTGAGCTTCCTCTTAACACTATCAAATATCGGTCGGTATCAATTGCTTATAGAGAACTGATGCGTTTTCTCAAATGTCTTCCTGTATACTACAAATAAAAACAAAACGAATAACAATTTATTTAATTAAATGAAGTCCAAAGGAACAGTACGATATTTTCCCAGGTTTATGATCCTGAACACTCGCGAAACTTTCTTGTAATATTTCATGGCGTTATATACATTTTGAATTTCGGCAATAAAACTAAAGCAATCCTCGTTATCTGGAGCGCTAGAGAGCAATTAAATTTAATATTATTTCAACTTATTACAATATTATTCAAATAGTTATTAAAAAGGTGAATAACTTAAATGACAAATTGCTTCTGCTTTCGTGTGTTTCAAAATTTACTAAGATTTTACAAATATTAAAATTACAACTTGTCTTGTTTTATAATACAGGTAATTTGAAATATTGAAACAGAGCTATGCTATTATATTATTTTTTGCATTGCTGAGAAAAAAAGTATTGATAGATAGGCGTACAGACAGACAATGGAGTGATGGTTTTGACAAAATTCTAATATGAAGAATATTATGTTATATTCATTTTGTTCATAAATTAATGGATTGCAAAGAACATTATTGAAAACGTATAAGAATATCACCATATTAAAAGTATAGCCATCGAAGAGAGAGTTGTTTTCTTAGCAATGTACTGACTAAATTGATGTGTCATAAGCAGTGGCGATCAAACAACATCCTCAACTTTGATATTTTTGGCTCCAAGTTATAATAAGGCAAATGTAGAAACATACAGACACACAGAACCTTTGCCCGAAACATAAAAATGCTAATATTTTGGATTGGGTTGTTAGTGTAATCTTTGCTGGTACTAATTTTATCACGATAACCATAAATTATTAGAAAACTGGTTCATGCTAAGATAATTTGAATTTAGAATGAGTGTGACGTGTTTTAACACCCAAAACGGTTTTCCTATTTCCGGATTACGCCGCTGTACTCGTATTTGTAATTGAATGATTTGAAAGTCGGTGAATGATATTTACATAATCGAATTGCCGATAAAACATTGTTGACATAATGCTATGTTATTTATAAAATGGTGTTTTACGTTTCAAGCTACGCTGATTTGATTGTCCGTTTCCATTGTAATTTAATTAGTACAACGAAATCTTGCGGACACAAATTTTCCAAATGTAATGTAATAAAACTTGCTTTAGCCTGTGGCTGCGCACGCATTAAAATTGGAGCAGTTTAATTGCTGTTATTGTATATATAGACTATCCTCTTGAATCACTTTATCTATTCAAAAAAACTCCATTAAAATCCGTAGTTTATTTTTCATACATACAATGTAGTGATTATAGCATTTTTATAATCTTGAAATATATAACATAGATACAGTACTCTCACTGTAAATTCTGCTTGAAAAACACCTTGTACAGTACCTTGCTAATCTGTTTATTTTAAATTTGAATATATTTCAAGCGACTGCAAAAACTTCTAACAAACTTCTCTTTCGTGTACTTATTTTTCACAGTCAAAAAGTCTGAAGTACCTACTCACTATTGCTTACTAAAAACCACAATCGCTATCGAATATATATAAAAACACGAATGCCTTCTCACTAGATACTCTCAGTCAATTTAACTCGGTCAATAATGAACAAAAAAACGCCGTACTGTCAAAGACATACCCATCATTATCGACAATTTATATAACTACCAAAAAATACGAAGTGGAAGGAAGGCTCGCGAAATTTTGTGGACAGAATAATGTTTTTATGATTGATAGCTATTTAAGAACAAAATTACTAAAGACACAAAACTTGAAATAGGATAGTTTCATAACAAATAGTACCCAAAAATGTATTTGTTTTATGATTGTGGGTTAATAAAGACAATAAACAATGATACATGTATCGATTGAGATTTAAAAAGTGAAAGCATCATTTTGAAACGGGTTTCGTTTTAGCAACGTACCGCGAAACCTACTTACTCGTCTCCATTTATAGATCTTCAATAAATTACAAGTGTGAAATGATTGAGCACATTGCAATGTAAATGCTAAAACATCTACTATTTTGGAGTACCGTTTATTTGGCATACTTCAATTTGATGTTCTAAAGAAGTCTATATAATAACGAATAATCACATCCTAAAATTAAGTACTTTAATCTAAATTGTTCTATGTATCGTTCCATAACCATTAGCAAAATTAAAAATTCTTTATTTTATAAATGAAAATACAAAATTCTATAGGTAAGTGACAATGTATTATTCACTAAATCTACGGCGCAGTTAAATTAATATACATTGGATAAATACACCCAGATCCTAAGTAAAGGTAACCGTTATATTATTTTTGTAACATCCGATGCTTTCAAAGGCACAAAGGTATGAATAATTGGTTTGTTTGTTGAATCGGATAACCATAAATTGAATTCGAATTTTGACAAATATATGATTGTATATATTATATTTTACTTCCATTTTTAAGCTTAAATAACAAAGTGCTGATGTGACGGCACGCTTTATGACGTAAATCCGCCATACCGAAAAATAATGTACCTTTTTTACCCACCTTTTTTTCCTTTGTATTTTGTCTTTATTTCGTATTTTATTTCAAATAAAGGATATAATACTTACATTCCGATAGATTTATAAAGAAGATAATACATTGCGAAAGATAATAAACTAAACAATAAATATCTTGAAATCCCCATCCATCACATTCATGAATATTTTGTCAATATTGATTCTAGACAGCTGAAATTTTACACAAACATTCGTTTTAGTATGTACGTAGCATATCAAAACTCATTTAGAAGTCTTTAGACTATATTAATTTTAAAGTTTGCATGCCAGACCTATCTACGCTCCACTTAGTCATTAATACCAAATGCTTCTCTTGCCTCTTCTGATTCCTCAGCCAAAGGACAAAATGAGACACTATTATTAAGATATTGCTGACCACTAGTCTGTCTGTCAGACTGTTAGTTACTTCCTGTGCCAATAGACTGTATCTCAAAACAGATAGCTGAAATTTTTAGATAAGACTAATACGTCTCATCTAAAAATTTATAAAACAACTATTGCTAAAAAAACAATAAAGTATCGAGATGAAGCAACTTCTATTTTTAATTACTCAATCACTTTCGCCATGCTAATATAATAAAGCAACCACACAACACATTATCGCAATTTTAGCACTTAGATTTTAGTTGGCTGTCAAAGTTTCAAAGTAAGTATATATTTAGCAGCGCTAATTGACACATTTCTTTAACATTTCTGTTATAAAAGTTGCGATTTTGTTTAGCTAAGAATATGGAAAAACCATTAGCTTTTTGTCGCGGGGATTAATGATGCCTCCGATGCCAATGAAAGGCGGTATTTACTCTGTATAGGTAAGGTTTTCATTGTAAAGGTCATGTCCTAAGTCCACGGTAGATACATTGTGCATTTTTTACACTCTACTTTTTAAAATAATCAAGATATATAAGGTTATAAATTTAGATATTCCCTTACTATTTGTATATTATCCACTAAATATATAATGTGTGAAGACAAGTAAAATATGTTGATAAAATACTAACTTCTTAACTATAGTCATTGGGCCTGTTAGTGTGGGAGTCGAGCACGCTTCGGCACGAATTGGGCCAGCTCGCACCGGGGAAGTACCACACCCCCACAGAAAACCGGCGTGAAATAGTGGCATGCCACTGTGTTTCGTACGGTGAGTGGGGGAGCCGGAGGCCCGTTTCCTTTTCCTCACCCGTCCCAGTACATTCCTTCTTTCCAGTCGTAATTCCTATCCCGGCGCATTTATGATTCTTCAACTCCTTTGAGGTTTAACATATTCCACGTATCAAATAATTGATAAGCTTTCGCTTTATTTTGATTTGAATCGTATGAATATACAATATATGTAAAGATTTTAATATTAAAGAACGATACAATTTATAAAAACAGAATCCATAAAAAATCACCTGCAGGACATATTGAAAACTCAAGCTCTGAAAGTTGAAGCTTTTACAGCACAAAAGCTATAAGTAAATAATAATTTGATGCCGGTGCCAGAGCTCATTATTGAACTTACACTTTGAAAGGCTCGGAAAGCTTTTGAAATTTTATATTATAATTAATCTTTAAAACCTTCGTGTAATTTAATTTTAATGAAAATTATTAAAATGCAAATACCCGTACTTATATATGTATCCCTCACCGAAGCCTTAAAAAGCTTAAATTGCCTTTATCTCTTAGCGGACAATGCATTTGCAGGGCGTACCACCAGCCACACAGTTTCAACGTAACGAATTTCTTCTCAAAGCAGTATTTACATGCGTCATTAACCTCTTTAAAATTTTTCTTATTTTTTAAATATCTTTTGTATATAGTCGAAGAGATTTTGAGTGGGTTGCAAGTGCTCTAGCAATGAGAGAGCACCCACCCCCTTATATAACGAAGTGCAGTCACCCACGCTCGCCTACGCACCTTAGATAGAACTGGCCTTACTGTAAGACACTTAGGGATAGGTCAGACGGATTGGTTTAGGTTAAAGGTCAAAATGGTTCAATATTGAGTCTCTGTCTTATTTTTTAACCAAAATTGTATCTTGTTAATTTTTGACGATATTTTTTCTTTTCGAAGTAGCGTGTATTTTTTCGTAAAATTAATCATCTTCTAACATTGTTCATACTTTAACAGTATTATCTTATACCTTTAAACGAGCAATTCTTGTATATATATATAATTGGAATCTCGGAATCGGCTCCAACGATTTTCATGAGATTTAGTATATAGGGGGTTTCGGGGGCGATTAATCGATCTAGCTAGGAATTTTTAAAAAAAAATGTCATATTCGTGTTTTTTTTTTCCGATATCTATTGGTGAATAATAATACTATTTTACTTTTCATACCGATATTCCTACGGGATACGGACTTACGCGGTTTCAACCGCGGGTCACAGCTAGTATTTAATATAAACGAACGAAACTATTTTATGTTTACAAAATAGTTTACGCACAATCGTATAGGTTGCTCTAAATTCTTGTAAAACTTATATATTGTTGAAGAAATCCTACAAAACAAAATACATTTAATTACGTAGTACGGGCACAACTAGTTTGGCAGATTTATTTGCTAGCCATCAAAATAGTAATTAACATTTACTCGACATATTACCAAATCATTACATTAAAATGCAAAAATAACATTCCTCAGGCAACTCCATCGCGGCGCTCACAATAATTATAGCTTGTTCCGTTCCGTTACAGCACTTTCACTTTTAGCTATGGTAACTTTAAAATAACTCTTACAGTAATTTTACTAGTCAACGTTTAAATTGATACTAATCCTAAAGAAAGGATGAAACTAAATGTTTATAAAACATGACTTCTATTGACTTAATCAATATTGGGATAAAAGTAAAACGAATCAATAACATGTGTATATGTATATTACGTATTTAATTATAATTATTTATACATTAATTGTCCTCGTTTAGAAAATATACGTCTATCTACACGGTCTTTTTCACGCATTATTATATAAAAATATCACAAGCTTACAATATGGCCTATAAGCCTTTCCATGGATAGTTAAAATAGACTATCACATACAGTTTATAATAAAGATATAGAACACAACTCAAATTTCTTTTGAAATCACATGTGTCTGTTACTCCAACGAAATGTTATATCAATATTCATATGCGGCCCAATTTCTCAAAATAAATTTGTGCGTAAATTTAATACAATTACGTACAATGATAGGAAAAAATACAAAACAACAATTACTTCGATCGTGCTCAAAAGCGAGCGCATTTTTTCGCTCCAATTCCAATACACAATTCTATCACAACACCAATAAATAAATCTTATCAATTATCTTCAGTCAACTAAATTAAAAAGTACTCGGGGCCCACATATGAGCCGCATTTGGGAAAGTCTGATGGAGCTTGTACGAAATCTTTTTCGGTGCCGACTTTTAAAACAAAATCGAGACCCCTCGTCCAGTGGGCTGATCTCTCGTCTCGCATCATCCAATATCCCGGGTTGTTCGCATTTAAACGCAAAGCTACCACTCCAAACTTGGGTATAACTATCGTATCTTTCATTACAGGATTATGAAGATTCTTAGAAGTGAACAAAGTTCCATCTTCGTTCATTTGTTTAACCTGATCTTTGTCGAAACTTCTGTTGAACTGCTGTATACCGATCACATAGAAGCTGTAGCCGTGCAAGTGGAATATATGATCAGATTCGCCACCTGTAAAGAAGAATAAAGTTATACCATTTGTACAATACAATTCGAATAGAAAGGGATTTCTCGAAGCAGCGGCCTCGGTCAAAGCCACAAACATTTTCCGCAACGAGTACTCATAAATTATTTATTAAGTTGTGGGTAAAAATACTTTCGTATGCGGCAACGTCTAACGTATTTTCGTCGGGATACAGATTTTTCGAATGAGACGTAATATCTTAATGGATTTTTTACACCTATACAAAATGTATATTAGTAAGATACATTTTCTATTAAGAAACATGAGTGTGTAAAAATCTCAATGGTTGAAAAGGAGGCTTCGATTAAATCAACTTATATCATCGTAGTCAGTTTTCTGTATCCGCAAACTTAACTAACCATATGCACTAGAAACTTAGAGCACGCCATTTTCTTTACGACAACTATACATATTTAAAAACATGCATGTCATTCGCCATATTACGACGATGCTAATGGAAAAGAAATCTGAATGGTGTTTACATTGCAGATAACACAAACAAATTGTATATCAAAATTTGAATATGTCTATACAATTTTTGTTACGAAACATCATCAATGAATGAACATCTGATAGTATACCTAGTCTTGCCATAAATATTGTAATAAAGAAAAAAGAAAATTGTTAACTGCAAATAACATTTATTACTT
>NC_052121.1:2891572-2961007 GCF_012273895.1 Zerene cesonia | reverse complement strand
AGATTCGAAATTCAAATGTAATATTTTTTTATAATTAAGTGTAACAGTATTTATGGCCAGACTAAGTATATATAGATAGCATAGTCAGTAAAAGTTGAATAAATGTGCCTGTGGCAATAGACAAACTTTAATTACAATACGAAAAAAGATCTAGATAATTCTAGGCTGTCGCAACTAAAACACATGATTAATGGTTGTATCATACTCGTCATAATTAAAGAAATCGAATGGTTAATACCACTCAACCTAGTTTAGACCAGGAGTCGTGTCTTCAACGGGCACATTGGAAATACGTGAAGCTTAATACGGTTAAAATTAATTTAGAGACCAGAAGATGCACACACAAAACATTTGGTTATTGATACCAGTGTGGCGATAACAGTTCAGTTCTTTTTAACAGTTCTCTGTATGATAACAGCATAATTTATGGGCTGCCGGTACCATCACCTTGACAATTTTTTTTTTCATTATGTTTTAGTCTATCGAAGAACCTCCGTACTGATATAAATCAATAAAATTCTGTGTAGAATATGACACAATGGTCTATTAACAGTGTTTCAATTGTATCTTTTACTTCGAATACATTATCGTTGTTATAAATAACTAGCAAACTCGGCGAACTCCGTTTCGCCACCAGATGGCTTCGTTTTTCCCGCTTTTCTGTTGAAATTTTTCCGGAATTTTCTTTGCTATAAACCTCACGACGCCCGAGACCTTTCCAACGAATGCAAAACCGTGGAAATCGGTTCGTGCGTTCTGGAGTTATAGCGTCAGGAAGGAAAACCCGACTTATTTTTATATAGTAGATTGTATGGAGCGAGGTTTCGACATATATTTAAACGCATAAATTTTAGCTTTTATGCGGTGTGTTATGTGGTTACCGCGATCTAAACATGTATTCAGGACACTAAATACGTAATACATTTGCAATAAGCTTATGACGTAATGTAATATTATATAAATATTTCGGTTATTTATTACTTTATAAATTGAAATTATGTAAAGGTTAGCTAAATACCACAGCAATGGCTTACGTTTTCCAGTTTAAAGTCACAAATACGCACATAATTATATTTATATTTGTTAAATTTAATTCTAGAATAACTCTTAAAACACGCACATTATTTGAGATTATTTAATATTCCAATTAATCATAGATGTTATTTCTGACACGGTTAATTGCATGCAAAAACACAACAACATCCTGTTATTAATTGATTACAGACTCATATTTTATTTGGTACAGTTGCATAATATATATTGCATACAATTAAAACAGTTCAATCTCATTGATGTAAGTATAGCCTACATAATCATTAAGAAAAGTAATTACAATTAAAAATTAAAAACATAAAACTTAACACAATCTTTATAATACAACTTGGAAGATTGTAAAATAATAACATTTGTAAAACCACTGTTGTTCTATCTTGATGCTAACATTCTATTTCAGTTTTACGCTCATAAAATTGATGTAAAGATATTAAAATTACATTCATATAACATCTATGCACGCAGACTTATTTTAGTACAATCGCGTAACTATAGGCTTAATTATGCTCTGTACTGTAACAGCGACTTTTCCAGGGGTCATTCATAAGTCAGAGGTCATTACTTCCCACTCTATTAAAAATGTATCCACCGCCTCACTTTGTACAGTTGTAGCTGTACTTTGACTTACAAATGTTTTGAATATTCTGAGCTAATAACGTCGGTTCATTATCTCCTTTCGTACTTGGACAGAATATTATCACAGATTAATTTATAACAAATATAAAACAAGAACAAAAATACCATTACTAATACACTAATATTATAACGACTACATAGTCGTTATGTCGTCTTTATTGTTAAACGAACATTACTTCAAAACTTTTTCTATGAATGCCTTAGTTTTTGTTTAAATTAGTAGATATACTTGGTTTCATTACAACCAGCTCAAGAGTAATACGTTTTTCGTTATTTTTCTCATAATTTAAAGAGATGAGAGCATAGCAAATGACCAAAGGCAAGAAAGCCGTGATGCAAGTACCACTTCATTACAATCATGTGGCATTAAAATTCTCTTATGATATCAACGTATCCTCTTTAACCGACTTCAGAAAAGGAGGAGGGTCTCAATCTTCATATTTTTACAATTAACAAACAAAAAATCCTAACAAGAAAAAATATTTATAAAACAAAATGTTTCGACTTATGTTAAATACTTGCTTAATTTACTTAATATAAAATATGTAATTAACAGGTCTTATCTTTTAATACGTAGGTATTTTACAAAATGAATAACAATAATTTGACACACCGTACTAAATATAAAATACGGAAATTTGCGTATATTTTTATACATTTTATTATCAAGGGCAAATTCCTATAAATGTCATTTTGCTTTTAACTCAAATACGTGCCCAGGGATCATATTAAATATCTCTTCGCACATAATATGTAATGCGTATATCTTATTTCACAAATGTAACACAGCCTTTCGCGGATATATTAACCTCATACCGCTGCAATCAACGGTTATATACAACAGAAGATTATTTGTGGTTATATTATAATTATATAGTATTTGAAAGCAACGAAAGTAAACCAGCAAAACACAGAAAGAGCAGGGGATTACCGTAACGTCTTATAGCTACGATGCTACCAAATTATTTTTGAATTGCGAATTATAAACTAAAATGTTCAAATGTCATTCAGTTGTCAGTTATTTACTTTAGGCGATCTGTGTTTTGTTGATTTTAATTGTTAAATATACCGAATACATTAAAAGTGACAACCAAGGTATTATTATTTATTTGTATTATTTATTATAAAGGTAAAATATTATTATATGCGGTGGTGAGAGATAAATTAGTGGCATTGTATGTATGCCATCATAAGCCATTACTTTTCCATACTAGAATTAGTACTGCTTTAAGACGTCACTCTAACATCTTTATGGTTTCTGTGAATTAGCGAAAGAAAAGTCTTTGTGTATCACGTGATTAAATTCACGCGATTATTAAATTTCAAAACGTTTGTTGTGTTTTATTTAACGTTATATATGTTCGGATAGTGACCTGTCCGTGACCGCGTCCGCTGTATGTAATAAAATTATATATTAGTCGCGTTTAAATCCGCCTTTTATATTAATATTTTACATGAACTTTTATATTCAATTGAAATTAAATTTTATTGGAATGCACATACAGAGTTTAATTAACATTTATAAAAGTCTGATATCTTAGTTTACTCGTGTCCAATACCTGTTTAATATTCCTAGCTCTAACCAAGCTTGCAGTGTTGGAAGCGCTGGTTGAATATTTTTATGATTAAATCGAATTTCAAAGCCAATTTTATTTCACAAACAAATGTTCACAATGAATATACTATATAACGATTTATATTTTCTCGTGTCTAATTATACTCGAGTATTATACGTTTAGAAATTAAAAACTTGAACGTATTTAAACGTGATTAATATTAAGTTTATCCCTACGTTCACAACCAAAAATTAATTATGACTTAACCATTTAAATTAACGTTAAAATTCATTAAAAACGTTTGATTTTTAATTTAATACATTTCAGATTCTAGTTTAATTTCGAAATATCGTAAGTGGCGTTTTAATCAGATCCGCTTATAATTGGGTCCTTATTAAAAACCTGCCTCCATTTCAGTTAATGCATGAATAACTACTACTCAAACTGTACTTTATCTTAATTATACTCCATTGGTATATTATTATAATTTCCACTCACTACTCTCAGTGCCGTAATCAAAGTGCTCTCTAGAAAGTAACATTTTGGCCGAATGCAATTAGATACGACGCAATATATGAAATGTTATTACAGCTAATTAATTTCTGCATATATTCTATTGTTGTAATAAATAACAAAACGGAACGGAGCATTTACATGTACATTTAGTTCAGAAAATTTAAATTAAAACATAAATTGCATAAAAGACCATGCAATGTCTCGAAATATTCATACAAGTCATTTTCATAATGCGATGGATCCGAAACTTACGGGGGAAAATTGTTATAGGAAGCAATGAATCAAAAATAACTGCAATCATAAATTTTCAATAAACTCATACACGTCACGGAAATGGTAAATGGTCATATTCCCGAAGCGTGTTCTGAAAGAACTCATACCAATTGATTGTTTTGGCTGTAGAGAACACTCGTGTATATGTACATTTTTTATTAGACTATCAATCTTATCCGTGGCTCAGGTGTAAATTCATTTACTCCAATATTATATAGATCGAAAAACTGTGGCAAATAAACCTTATTTAGTCATTAGCTAAGTCGCGACAACTGTCCTTCAGTTTCTATGTAAAACATCCAGATGTGTTAAAATTATCAAGTACTAAGATTGTTAAACAATAATTTAGCAATTGTTTAGTGTTAAAATGACTACACGATAACAAAAGAATATCCAACACTCATAAATAACACCTTATTTCCCAACCTAATCGTACATAACCTTACAATAAACCTTCAAATTCAATAACCGCAGCGTACTATCGAGATAAATTAATTCGATACCGATTGACAATATACGTGGGTAGCCGTTGTTATTGATTTACTGTTTAAGCTAGCATAGCGTCGAAATTCAATTTACATGCCTGATACAACATGGCCGTTATAATATTAACCAGAATAATCCCCTCAGGCTTTCTATAATTAACTATGCTCATTAGGACGTATGTATTTATTTGAATTAGATGTTATTTTCTTTTGATGTTCTCATGAGCTATGAAGCATTACCATCCGTTGACGCATTGAATGTTATTAATTAAATTACTTCTGATCTTACAATCAAGGGTTCGCATGCGGTAATTTTTAAAATTTGCATTTAAGGAAAACCACAACGGCAAGGCAAAACCTTGCTACACGATGCCTTTAATGTCAATATCACAGGTAAGGTTATTAATATTGAAGGTTTGTACCATATTGATTGTATTAAAAACAAATAGCTGGACCAAAAAAAAGGTAATTAAAAGATAATCTTTTTCCCTTTGCATAACGCGTTTCCCATAAATCCATATTATACGTAGAAATTTCAAAGCAAGCGATATTCGCACAAGATGTGAAGAGTGTCAACATTACTTAACAAAACACAGCTTTTATGAGCATTGTGCATGTTGAATCTGACACACGTCATCTTCACTTAAAATGTTTACCACATGTTCTAGCTTTCGAAGAAAAGCCGTCACCACTTAACTAAAGTCTAAATAAATCTAATAACCAAAGGTAGACATCACTTTAACTGTGTAGGCTATTTCTTTAAATAATAATAAATTTGACAAGCGTTGACAATTGAAAATTTGGGATGTTTGAAGAGCTATAAATAGTGCAATAAGACCGCACATCTCGTTTAAGTCGTACACAATTTATTAATTATGAAACGTAAAGCTACGAATAAATTAATACCCGTACTCTCACTGATTAAATACAATGAACGAGTATTTATTAATATGTGGTATTTGAGGTGATTAATACACAAGCTGAAAGGTTTGTTATTATTCTCATTTATACAGCAGAAATTATTATCTTGTATTTTTATATTAGTCTATTCTGAAACCTTTTGATTGGATTACAGTTTAATTTTCAACATTAAAATTGGATTGTATGAAGCCAGAGCGTGGGAAGTTTGAATAGGTCAAACCTATGTTATTCCACTGCGAAGATAAATAATAATATTCTATTTAAAAATAATCCCTTGGAAAATTTTGCATTTAGAAAAATTTGTTTTGATATTTTGTGGCTTAGCGATCGATATGCTTTCGCAGATTCTTTTTGTTTCGTATTTCTATAGATGTTATCCACGACTTTATTTAAATAGGTGTGATAATATGTTACCTTGGTCAAACATTATTATTTCCACGGTGGAATCCAATGGGATATTCTTGACGTGCACACACTCCTCTGCATGACCAGCTTCAGAGGTACACAGCGACTCTGCAGAGACGTCGGAGGACTGCGTCAACAGCGGGGATTCTGGATAGGTAAAGCGGTGTCCATCGGTTTGGCCCCAACTCTCTGAAATTAATGTTACACATTAGCTATAGGTACCTACGACAACTGGTCTTCATGGTTGGCAAGAGATAAAAACAATAATATCCTACTATTAACCCGACGTTTCGAACACTTTACAGCGAGCGTGGTCACGGGGAGACTCGGTCAGGGGGGACACGCTCGCTGTAAAGTGTTCGAAACGTCGGGTTAATAATATAATGAATAAATCGCGTTTAAAATCCGTTATAAAGTTTTTAATTTCTAAATGCATAATACTCGCGTAAAATCAAACACATGAAAATACTAATATTCTACTAGTTTAAGAGTTTTCATAATTGGTTGTGTAGGTGAATAATCTTTATTTTATAAAATTAGTACAGATAATTATCTTCTTACAAAAACATCAGTTACTCCGCAGAATTCCCACATCAAACTATTCTCTTTCAACTAGCACAGTCTGTGTGAAAAAAACAATAAACATGTGTCATGCTACCCACGGTTGCCGTACGATTCCGGAAGATCAACGTGTATATAACTTCAACCGACTTTTAAAAAAAGGGCGATGTTCTTAATTCGCCTGTTTTTTTTTTGGGTTTGTTACCTCAGAGCATTGGACTGGATGAACCGATTTAGACGATTATTTTTTTTAAGTATGTGTCTCCCGTATGGCCTCCATGTCTCCGTTACTTTCATATAAATTTGATCGAATTTTGACAAAAAGAACCGTTGAAAGCAGTTTACTAAAGACATCTTTCCTCTTTCTATGTTTCGACGCTATATCTTTCTTTTCTTTGATAAAACACTCGCAATTTATAATACTCACCATTGATTTAGCACAAAATTATAACAAATTCACTATGACATTGACATTTTAAACTACAACCAAATTATACATGCTATACTCATAATTTATTCAAATTTTTAATTAGTCATTACGAGGTCGTATTCATTTTATTCGTTTAAATATAATAATGTAAAATAAATTATATTAACGCTACGCTATTATAGAAATCACATTCAACAGCCAGTGCATTTATATAATTATTTCGTCATATTCAATGAAATAATTTAACGAAAAGTCGAAAATTATTATTTTTTTAATCCTTTTGGTTTAAAAAATAACTAATGAATTAAAACATTTTAGTAAGATTTACATATTTACATCATTCACTTGAATTTGGTACATGATTTCATCTTTAAATGCATTCAAATAGAATGTAATTGTATGTAATTAATATCAATTAAAAGTATGTTTTGATTCGCAATACAATGCATTTGGTAACGTTATTCGTTACTCAATACGTGCTAAAACAATTTCTACTTGAAGTGTACTGTAGTTTTCTCACAAAGCACTCTATGGTTTCCTGTTCTCAAGGAAACAAGTGTTAAAACCAATATGCTTAGCCCGATATGTTTGTCTAACGTCATCTAGCCTTTAATCAATATTTACGGAGAATATTACGTAGCCATTACCCACCTTTTAGAATATAATATGCACTTATTATATTACGTACCATTCTGTTTTGTATAATTTAGTCTGAAATTATTAATAAATCTTTATATGTTTGATATCTAACACATTTAAGTTTAGTTCCATAACCTAAAAATACTTTAAACAAAACGTTAAATAGCATTTAAACGTAATTTTCATTAAAAAAAAATATTATTTTCAACAATGGGAATGGAATTTGAATTGAAAATAGAATTTTCAGCTTGTAAATTCTTGGAAGGCTATAAATGTGACACAATAGTAATTTTGGAAATTCGTATAAATTGCTAAAATAAAATGTGAGAATACAGGAAGGGACTAATAGCTGCATAAATAGTTATTACAAAGTTTTTTTTGTCAACATGAATTAGGAAATTAAAAACTTATTAACGGATTCTAAATGCGATTTATTCATTATATTATTAACCCGACGTTTCGAACACTTTACAGCATGGTCTCCCCGTGATGTAACGTATTTTTTTTTTATTTCTAAATGTACAACTGTAAAAAAATTTTAATATAAAAATGTGTAACATGAATTTGCTTTGTCAGAAATCTCAGGGTAATCTCAAACACATTTACAAAGTTATCCCGTTACATACCGTAATTAATAAAGGTGACAGAGACATTATTTTCATGCTTGTACTATATGTCCATCGATTATCGTCCTTGAAACTTTCTCTTGTTATAAGTTAGCCAATACAAGATACATTCAATTATTGGTATATTTTGTGACGTTGTTTCATCTTTTTGAAAGAAACTATGGAAGCATATTGACAGCTCATTGATAATAATTTGTATGTAGTAATACTAATAATAAAAATTTTACTGTCACCAAAAAAGGATACATACAAATATATAAGTTGTACACCACTTATAATTCAAGAATGGTAGAACAGATTATAACTCTTATTCGTTCTTAGTATATGTCTCCGCTTGGATTGGAAAACTTAAAAAAAAATTAAAAAACTTGTTATGTCTATCTGCGTGGAGCTGAGGCGAGCAGCTTGTCTGCTAGTTAGTGTAATTTTTATAGCAGCATGCTGGATATTTTATCGCAGCAAGTTGAAAAACGAAACGTCTACACGGACGTCTATATAATATACCCAAACCGTCAGTAAATTAAGTCGTATTTATTAATGTCTCACTTTTGTTAATCCAATATTCTCAGCTTTGATGTCTGATGGTTACTCAATTTGGCATTACAATCAATAACTATCATATATTTAATTGTAAGTATTATTCGTTCAAATCCTTACGAACATTATACACGTAGCAGTATGTTTGTTTGTAAATCGTTCTTTCACGTCGTAACGAAGCGATTCTATGATTTTTATGTCTGAAGATATTTAGGAAGCAAGAGTGACATAGGGCACTTTAACCACGGGGAAACATATCATAACCATGAGATACAATTCGATAAACTATGCGGGCGAAGTAGCAGGCCGAAATATAGTACATGATATAAAACATAACAGCTTCAACGTATTTTTATTCATTCAAAATATAATTCAACATTACGTAATAAACATCAGTTATTCAATTTCAGTTAAAGCATTTCCGTCGAACATTAAATCTTTACGGCCCTTTTGTATATTGCTGAGGATAAATTATTAGCAAATATTGCTGGTACTTGTTTTTGTAGAGAGCTTAAACATTGCTACTACCGTATAGAATTCAATAGTGTAAGCGTTTCGCAATAGCACATTACCACTGTATAATAGGTTTTTGTCTTCTTAATTGCACTCTTCACATTTAAATTTACTTGAACCATGTGTTGCACTGTATAACCAATGATTTTTGTATCTTTTTCCAAAGCCTTTTAATCGAGATTTATAATTCACAAGACCAAATTCGATTTCATTGCAGTTATTTTATGTAGATGACCCTTCGATGACATACTGCGGTACATATAAGGATAACTTAATATTAAAACTAGAAAATTATATAAACTATATACAGCAGATCTTAAAAACAATACATCACTTCTTGCATTCCGTACCCAGAGGGCAAAAAGGGTTCCTATTACCACAGAAAGCATACTAATATTACTGAGACATCGCTGTCCATCTGTCTGTCAGTCTGAATGTGATGATTTCTGATATTGTGAAATTTTCAAAGATGGTGTATATATGTTACTGTTATAACAACAAATAATAAAAAAGAGGTTAAGTAACAGTTAAAGTAAACTCGTTCCTCAAAACATGTATTACAATTAATAAGTAAAAAGTACTCTCTTATACATATATAATATCTTAGCATTGTCGATGATAAATGGTCTGTATTTCGCAAGCATATTTTTTATTTTTCCAATGATTACGCCAACCAAGAAACATTAGTCGCGGTTGGATATGTGATTATCTTTGTTGGTGATTACTTCACTTTCCTTATACACGCTTTAATGCTGCAATATTATACATTTATGTTATTTTGTAATATATCTAAAAACCACTCTATATTCAATCATCTGGATGTAATTTCATTATAGGTTTTCAGAAGCAAGACTGGTGCCGCGTTGGTTACGAAAGGGAAAAAAAAATTCGTAAAAACAAAACAAGCACGCGTCGCTCATTTGAAAACATGTGTAGAAATCGCCTCTTCAATATTACCCATGACCTATGAAATGAAATGGTACAATTGCATGTACGTTATTCATTAGTTAAAGAAACTATCGGTCGTTCATAATCGCTTACTACATAGCTAATTCGCGGGTGACATTCTCTTAACACAGCGCTTATGTCATTATGGTGATTTTGTTGAAATTACAAAATAATTGCGCCCTACTAACTTGCCGCTCATGCACTTGCATAACAGAAGCCGCAATATTACTATATCCACAACATTCCCTCCGTGTTACCTTCTACTTGAGAACAAACGAATTGTCATAACTTTAGCTGGCTTAAGTTTCAACTGGAACGATCTTACTTTGCGACGATGATAAATGTAACCGGTGTAGAATTTTGTATCTATTCTTAGTTTAAAAATAATATATAGGTAGGTGTGTGTATAAGTTAATTCTTGAGATGATTTACTGCAATTTGAATTATGAATTCATCTTTTTTTCGTATTTTAAATGTGATCATATACCTACGTAATGAAAATAGATTATTTATATAGTAAAAATACGGTTATTTCACACAACGTCACATACGTAATTAATAATGCGCTTGTTACCGTTGTTCTCAATCCATTAAATAATGTTATTCCAATAGTTCCAAGTTAATGCAGTTTAATACATTTTTTTAACGTATTAAAAATACGTATTACCTACATAGGTTATTATTGGGCTACTGCATCAAAATTAGTTTTTTTATAAATCTACTATTTTGACATCATTTAGTAGATAGTAGTAGTATTTCAGTAAATTGTATTGAAATCAACTTATATCTCTCTCTGGTTCAAACTAAAACGATAAATTCCTTCATACGTTTAGTCCTTCGCTGCAACAAACCATAATTTTGTACGTATATTCTAATATTAGTAGCTCAAGAGCCCGCGACAACTTGCACTTATTGTTCTGTGCCGCTACGCAGACAGCAATTTTCTTTAGTTTGTTCTGTATTTTATTCAAAACGTTTTTCGATTTATGAATAAAATCTATTAGAGATTAATGAAGTTTTCCAAAATTCTCTAGTGCAATTTTACGCAAATAAATCATTACATCAATCCGTAACAATGTAACGTGGATTGGAAGAGTTAATATCTCATTCAAGTACTAATAACGTTAAAGAATTTTATAGGCTTCATTTAAATATTTAAAAATCAATAAAAAGTACTATAAGGAGGGTAGGTTCTTATTATGATCTGTGCCAAACCGCTAAGTTTTATAATCTGGAATCGTTCTTATCTGTATGACAGATAAACTTTCAGCTTCTATGATTGTCGTAGGTTTGGCCATCACGCTCTTAGACTATACCGTTTCTAGTTACGAACTATCTAGTCCCCTAATCAACAGAACTTCACGTAAGATACGAAATTTACTTTATACAAACGATATATTCATTCAAGTAGAAGCTGCATTGAAACTTAAATAAAATTAGCGAAGTTGTTACATCGACTTACCTTATCTTACTTAAAACTTATACCTTTCATTTCCTAGTTTAAATAAAAACTTTTTATAAAGATTCATAGCGAAAGGCGTATCTTTATGGTGGTTTACGGAGATTTTATCTATTAATCCTTACTAATATTTAATAAAGCAGAGCGATTCTATGGTAAGATTCGTGTCCTGAGTAGGCTAGAGATTGACATAGTCTAAATTTACATGTAAAAATGTATTTTTCATGGAAATTTCATATTTCGTAATTATGTAATACATTTTACAATCAGTGATCTCTGAAATAATAACCTTTGTGATATTTTATTCATGGATTTTATGATAATAACTACTTTTTAGTAATATAAACAAATAGCTAAACTCCACCTAGAGAAGCTCTAGCGATTTCTTCAACTAAATGCCTCTTTTTCGAAGGTATAAAAATACTTGGTGTGGATTATTCTAGCTGGCTTACTAATAAATTGTTTTTAAACGAGCCGCGTTGGAAAAAGTGACGAACCAGTCCTAAACTAACACTGTCCTAAGCTTATCCGAACTTTTTCCCTAACATGAAAAAGTACATATATATCCTCTCAGTACATTTCATATTGAAACGATAATGTATGTCATATTAACGAAATTGTATTGATATATACATATTTTGGGTTCTACAAAGACTTAAGTAGTGAAAAATACATGTGTATTATGTATATACATTGTTTTTAAGCTTTCTACCGTTGCCCAAAAAGTCCTGAACACGTAATAAATAACCAAAATGATTGTAATCACGTTACTAAACGATTTCACTACAGCTCTTTAAAAATAATAAATCGTTGCTTTTCGTTTGAAATATTCTGTACATTATATAATTAGGAACGCTTTCGCCACAGTTACAACAATCGAGTGTCGAGTGATGACCTACTTTAATTCTCTTTGTAGTTTTATTTACAGTCTCATATAGCCACAAATATTTAAAAGAGCGTTCAGATGTATAATTTATTAGACGCTTGGCCCGGCTCCGCCCGGATATCAAGATTCCTGCTTTATCCTAAGGGATTGGTTGATAGGTTACTTTTTATCCCGATTACTATTTAATCGGGATAAAAAGTAACATATGACCCAAGTCAACTCATACCCTGTCTGTATACCAAACTTCAAATCAAAATCCGTTCAGTAGTTTCAGTGTGATTGACGGACAAACATCCAAACAAACAAACTGTCTAATTAATAATATAAGTGTGATTACTTTGATTAGAATAGGACGGGTGAAATAAATAACTTCTCTTCTCTCTCTCTCTCTCTTCTTCGTTATTTTAATCCACGCGGGTCGTATAACAAAATAATAAAATGAGAAACATTTAACTGGAATAAATGTGAATTTGAAATCGCAGTAAATTTTCAAATAGGCATTTAAAAAAATATTCAATTTAGTGCAAAGATGTAACATAAAGCAGCGTTAATGTTCAACCGACTTCAAAAAGGAGGTGTTCAATTCGGCTGCATTTTTTGGGTTTGTTACCTTAATTTTTTTTTTCCTAGGTGTTGCAATTTTAACTATTGTTTATTTGAATGCTGTTTACCCACATGCAGTCCTATTTAAAATTGTTCTAGTTCTGACAATTTGAAACTAAATTAGATTGATTGTTACTCGATAAAATCAAATACATGCGCTTCAAACTTTAAGTGCGCCGCTTACATAATGTAAGTAAAGTAAGGTATGGTTAAATATAATAAAATATTTATTTACATCAATAAAAAACTACAACATGAAAGAAATTTCCGTTTCCGTGACCATTTTATTTAGCAATTCTTGCAAATTGCTCTTTAGGGTGATGAAATAATTATTATTTTTATACTTTACGTAAAAAATCGAGGGCTTCAAAGGTGAGCAAACGACCCATTAACCTTTGCTTGATATTTTGTAAAGAGAAATCTCGTTCATTCTTCTCCGTATCATGTAGCTGTATATAAACTACATTGATATAAAGGTTATGTTAAAATATATAATATCACTGTCTTTAAAAGTGCGAAAGAAATGTATTTTAACGTTTTACTAGTTATATAATCTATATTAAGAAGTTAACCTCTATCTGATCTTCATATTTCTAATTGTTGTTAAGATGTTAAGATGTATTACAAATATAAACACCCACCCCAGGAATTATTTGTCAGTTAGATACATTAAACAATATATACTTAATTATCTCGATAAGATAAGGAGACTGCGAATTTAATAGAACACAAATTAAATATAATTAATTAAAATATTAGCCATATTTAATTTAAAATTTATACATTTATTGAAATCACTTAAAGAGAAGAATCGGTTTGTCTACAAATGTTACAACGTTTGATATGACCTTTGTATGTAATCAAACTATTTTTCACGTTTTCCAAAACGGCGAAAAGTGTTCAATATGTATAATGATACGAAGCCCTTTTTATTCGTTTCTTACTTTAGTGTGATAGACAATCGAATTGTCACATTAGTGTTTTTTCACCTACACAAATATTGTTAAGAGGAAACTTTTGTATTTTTGTATTTTTGTATGTTTGTAACGTTTTCACACAAAAGCCGAAGCCGGAGAGAACATAATAAAGTCAGTGATTATAGGCCGAGTAGGGTTGAGAACCTCCGATTTTAAGGAGAAAAATGTTTTTGGCGTTTAAAAAATAATATCGTAAACAATAAAAAAAACTACTCTCTAAACTTCTTTATCAAAATTTCAGTCAATATTTTACTAATGAAGAGCAATGTTGGCAATATGATCTACCAAAACTTATTAGTTGCAGTAGAACATATTGCACGTTATCATTATAAAGGACATATATATGTACATCGACAAATAAACTTACAAGACATATCTATCTTTAGAGAACCTGAGAAACTCATCACTGACATGACCCTCGCTTGAACCTTATATCTCGATTCAGCCTATTACATTTCCAACGTGTTTGGCAATAAAGAGTGAAATAAATTGTTTGACTCATCATATAGATATTAGTGAAAATCACTGATTTAGATGAATACCTACCATAAGTATTGAATTATAATCTAATTTAGTATTAATTTTGAAACGTATACCAAGCTGAGATATTTTGAACTTCTGTTACCATAATTATTTCTTTATATAGCAATTATTATAACTTACCTAATCGTTTTACGGATATTTGTCGAGTCGAGTAATTGAAGGGCACGTAAATAGTCTCATCTATTAATCCAGAGAGGCTTTCCGGAAGGTGACTCGATGAATGCACTTCATTCAAACACAACACATTGTCTTCCGTACACAAATCACTTATCACTGTTGTAAAATCTTTATCCGCTACAACATCAGCCACTGTAACGTGTTTTTGTAGTGTTTTATGCTCTTTATGATACACTAATTTTGCGAGACCTTCTAAATTTTCTTGACACGTATTATCGGCCACAACTTTCACGTCATAAACACCAGACATTTTATTAGCTTCCAATATAAAGTCTGCACGTTCGCCACGACCTAATGTAATACTATTAACATACACAGGAACAATCATATCACCGTCTAGTGCAACTAGGTTTAAAATATGATTTTCAATATAAAATTTAATCGAACAACTTTTTATACCGCCGCCGTATGCGAGACGGAATCTGTAGCGTTTACCATATTCAACATTGAATATTGATAACGGAGCGTTTGGTGATTCAGCAGTATTTCCTTTTCCATTTATTAATAAGGATTCTGCATTTGGAACTTTAGAAGTAATTCCAGCCAATGGGCCCATGGAATGTCCCCATTCTACCACAAAAATTGTATGATCAGTGGCGTCGATATCGTATAATTTCTTTAGAGGATCAAGTCGTGGCGATTGTCGGACAATTAAAGCGCCCGCTAGACCATCAGCTGCATCAGCAGCGGAATGAGCATGGTACATATGAGTGCCAGCTTTTGAAGCGCGGAATTTATACTGGAATGTGGTATAGGCTGGTTGGGGACACTGTGTTAGCATGGGTGTTCCATCCATAAATGGGGTTTCTTTCTGTGGTTGTCCTCGCCAATGCATCGACAGCGCATGTGCTGGTGCCCGATGCACAACGTCCACAACGAGAATATCATTTTGACACACGTGAAATGCAGGAGCCGGGAGTTCCCTGTTAGCCGAGAGTACTCCTCGGACTCTACCGTCGGCTGTGATGCACATCGGCGGACATTCCTTGCCTGCTTCTAGACAATTGCTACAGGATCTGTGAAAAAATAGCATTAAGAATAAACCGTGTATTCTTTTTTAAAAGAGCGTATTTTATGGTTTTTTGTTAATTGTAATTTGTAACTTACTTGCTATACGTTTTATAAACTTCTATTACTAGTTTCACTCTACATATCATCGGCCAATCAAGCTCATGGCATTCTCGATCACAGTTTTCGAAGTATTCCTCTGTAAAAAACAAATAATTTTTATAAATCTGCCCAAGATAAAAATATCAAGGCAATATTTTCCAAATAGCATTGATATTGTATCTAGTATCTTTCATAAGAACATTTCCCAAACTTATTTTTTTATATTAAATATCTTTCGGATTTTAAAATATGTCTGTCACAATGTTTGTCAATTTGAGATGGAAACCCTACTATCTCTTGCAATAGTCATTAACCAGCATCAGCTGAATGACAGCGGTATTGGTATTATGTTTAGTTTCAATAGTATACATGTAAAAGGTTTTTTGTTTACAAAAGTTCTAATAAGAAAAACGTGTTTTCAAGTTCAACAACTCCATTTGTAGAATAAAAAGTGTTTTGCTTAAAAATTAAATATACCGGTTCTGTGTGATTCAGAATTGCTCCTTATTTAAGTACGAGATGTTTTCGTTTTCGAAAATGAAATTAACGACAGAATGAAGTAGCGTATTACTATTTTATAATAAATCGACACGGAATCATATAAAAGAATATATCGTTGATAATTTAATGTTTATAAACTTTGTTGTGTATTTGTAAATTATCATTCTCTATTACTATGTGTATGATATGTTAATTTCTTCGTAAAATATAAATTAAGCCTGTAAATAATCTTACGTACTTAAGCAAGCACTTAATCAAATTGGTCCATATGTTTGTATTCATTATAACAAATTAAAAATGAATAATAATCGTTATTGTTGTTTCTGCATTTCTCTATTTTGTGTGTGCAATAAAGCATTAAATTAATAAATATAGTTTACAAATTCACGCACCTGGCATAGGCGTATAGTAAACAACCACAATAACACTTGCCAATATTACAAACAACACCAGTATCCTTTGCAAGGACATAAGCATGTAATTAGGCTTCTCCATCACTGCACACTCATCCACTTTTTTCTCGACCTCCATTTTATTTACAAAATCTTTATCGTCGACAGCGCTTACGACATTTTAATCGATTTGTATCGAATTAATCGGTTGTCAATAGCACACGACTACGCGAGTCTACCATGGAGTGGCGACTGGTAACAAATAACAATCACTGCGTGCAATGACCACCTTCAGGCTTTGCGGCTCAGGGCTCGGTTTTGGAAGTAAATTGGTAGGCGGCAGCTGAGCTCTCTCTGCCTTATGTAACTTATTGTGCAACTTTATTAATATCTGTCTGATTGTTGGCTGCAGATCACCGTTAGTTTGAAACATGTTTCGTTGCTTATGCAATTATATTAATACAATATATTATTAATGTTGAACAAATGTATGAGAAGGTCAGATATAGAATAGATTTTATCAAACCCTTTTAAAAATATATTACTAGAAAGTAAATTAACGATATAACGAATAAATATGTTATGGAGCCCTTATTTATAGCTTATCTAATATTTGTGTTCTTAACTCAAAAAAAAAATCCCCGTGCAATTATCATTCCCAAATCTCTTTTCCAAATTATAAATGTATTCTCCTCTCTAAAATATTGTGAAAAATCTAAGAACACACGCTTGCAATAAACGTTTACAACGTCTCAAACTTCCAATTTTATTTTTTATTCCTTTTAGGTAGTAAATTGATTTGATTTGGTTGGATTATCTGTACATATATTATTTTAAAAATGAGTTTTCCTTGCTATTTCACGATAGAAAAAAGGTACGGTTTGCCTATCATAGATTTAGGGCTTTTTTACTCTGTGACGGACTAATGCATCCAAATTTAAATTTTGAACCAAATGTGTGTCTACAAAATTATTGCATAATGCTACTTCCTGATGCGGTTGTTTCCCCACCGACCGGGCGTCCTTGGCTTAATCTACTTACAGACATATTTCTGTTTACGTAACGTCGCGCAAAGTACGCTCATACATGTTAACGAATAATGTGCATTGTGCATACTTTTATCCGATTCTATAAATATTTCGTTCACGATTAGTGTAAGTCATCCATAAGTTATCACCCCATTCTTACACTTAATAACAAAAATTATTTATTCCAGCAGGATAATAAATATAGGTAACGATTAAAATTGTTTAATATGTTCATAAAAATAACGTTCTAAATCGCTATTTCAATAACATATATAATATAACATACGATCTTTTCTCAGGCACGAAAAATATAATACTAGCAGCAGTTCTAAATTCTGATATAGGAATACCCTCTGTAAATACTTCTCAAGACTTACTTCGCGTAGGTACATATAACACAAAGCTACTTTTATGTATTGCCAAGCTACAAAAAAATTCACAATTTCGGCAACTCCGTAAAAAATTATAAATTAGTTGTTAAAAAGATTACTATCTAGTTGAGACCATCGGTTGTTTGTAAATTTATTGTATGGTTGAGAAATAAAGTACTTTTTATTATTTATCTGCGCAGAGCTGGGATGAGACGGATCAAGAATCCTGTTTTATCCCAAGGGAGCACTTTATCGAGATAAAAAGTATCCTATCACCCAAGTCAACTGACGTCATACGTATAAAAAACGGATAACAAGTTACCTACTTACTAATTACTAATACTATAATCTATCTGTACTAAAATTAATACAGTTCCGATCATGTGATTTTGCGTTAAAGACGAACAAACATAGATCCATATATTTTACGAAATTTTGCTTTTATAATATTCGTAGGATTTACAACCAAAAAATGAAATGGAAAGTTTTCGATATGGTGCGTAATAGAAAAAGCATTACAAATTTTATTCAAACTATAAATTCTTAAGTATGGCAATGCTTATTAATGCGGGTAAACACTTCGCTCTCAAAGATATTCTCAAAATATTTTGATACCGCCATTTAAATTGTTAACTCGTTACAAATAACCATATTATTATGGATTATGGTTACATATAGATGAAACCAGATTCTAAAAAAATCTTGTTAAGAATAAAATATAAGGAAAATAAAAATATATTCTTAGCAGCACACTTTTTATGACACATAATGTTATGTCATTGTGAAATGACTAAATATGCCAAAGTGACAAAATCAAAACTGCTCAAAATCATAGAATATAAGTAAAAACTTAAAACCTTAAAAAAATCGCTAAAAACTTCTTTCAACTTCAAGTAACAAATTCAAACTTCGAATCCATGTTGATAAGGTTTTAATATTGATAGTATTGAAATCTTTACGGTTTATTATAGGATTCCAATTAACTGTTGAATAATTGTGAACTGTTTATTTTTAAGCTTAACTAAAGAATAATGGAAATAACTAGAAAAAATTTCCTTGGTGAACTGGAAAACATACGGAAAAACATCAAGCGTTCTAGCTTTATAGGATTTGATGCCGAATTTACTGCAATATTGGCTGGAGAAAATTTCAAACACAGGTATATATATAGATATAATGTTTACAACTACATGTTCATATAGCATACAAGAATCACTTTTACTTAACCAAAGTATAAAAAATGTTTCAGGCTGTTTGACACCAACGAAGAAAGGTATGATAAAATAAAAAATCTGGTTGGTAAAATGCTGATGACACAGGTCGGCTTAACCATGTTTCAATATGAGCGAGACCTAGACAGCTATGAAGCAGTGGGTTACACATTTCATTTATGCCCACAAGTGTTTGCTGATGTGGACCAATCCTTCATATTCCAAGCCTCAACTTTGAAATTTCTTTGTAAGCACAATTTTGATTTTAATAAGGTAAGATCATAGTTAATATGTATTGTGCAATGTGTTTGTTTTTTCATTTTATGTTAGTATTACGCAAAACCCCCTTCAGGGCCATGATTAAGCCAAGCTAGAATTTTATAGAGTGATCTCATACAGTATATATCTTTATCTAGGCCCGTTTCCTTTTCCTCACCCATCCCAGTCCATTCCTTCTTTCCAGTCTTTAATCCTTTCCTTTTTCCTTACCCCATAAAAGCGGGCAGCACATTCGTAGAGGCACTACCTTTGCGAATGTTCATGGGCGGTGGTGATCGCTTACCATCAGGCGAACCACCAGCTCAGCTGCCCGCTATGATATAAAAAAAAATCTAACTGTGAATAATATAAATGAAAATACACATTGAAATAGTTTTAAATGACACAAAGTGAAGACCTGAGTTAAATATTGCCTTTTTGTATTTGGTCCTTCTCTTATAGATAAATAATTAGCTTTGTGGTTCAAACAGACTTGGCTTGTTGTCTTTTCATAATTTAGTATCATAACAATTTTAGTGACAAAACAGGAAACTCATTGAATGCCTATTGGTATTTATGTAAATACTTAACGACTAAAGTAAAGTAAAGACTTTAACATAAATTGTTTTCTGTGGGTAAATCCATTAAACAAACATTTTTCTACATAATTTAAATACAATTTAATCTTCACTAAACTAGATCTACAAATCCTAAGTTTATTATTTTACCGGCAGATGCAAATGATGTTCATAATATCAGTGAACTTTTTGGCTTTTTTCATACAATTAGCCAACTTTAAAAGATAAGGATGTTCTATGATCATATATATAAGATATAGTAAGAATAAACATTTTGTGCCAATTTCCATACCTAAGTGGCATGGTGACATATAAAGATTCCTTGAAATAAAATTAGTTATTTAATCCCTACTAATATTTTATGCATTTATATGCAATGTTACTTTGTCTGTGTGTCTCCTCTTTTCACCTCACCCTTTGACTATGCAAGCAGAAAGCTAGTAGAAATATAAACACTGTTGTTATCACATTACAGTTTACGTACGAAGGACTTCCATACTTAAGTAAAGCTGAGGAAGAAAAAATAAGACAGCAGTTGAAAGAAAAACAGTTGTTTAGTAACTTGGCCCGTACATTAGAAATGGATGATGAAAAACAATTGCAGCATCACTGCTCTGAAGTATCAAAGTAGGTAAATATTAATTTTGTTAAGCATGTGAATGTTGTATGAGAATATTTTTATTATAGAATATTATTATTCAGCGGTATAGCAAAGTCACCAGGATTCCTCTAATAATACAGGATTTCTCTCATTTGTCTAGTATAGATTTCAATTATGTACTTCATTGTTAAATGCTTCTGAGAAGTTCTATCAAAAATTGTATATACTTCAAATTACTGATGAAGAATAAGGGTAACTGCAAATGTTAGTGCATTTTTTACACTATAATATTTGAAATTTTAAAACGTAATACATTTCCAGAGATGTATCTTTAGCACAGAACATCAATATTTTAATGTAGGATGTAGATTGAATTATTATGTTTTACTTACTGCAGATGGTTGACAAATAGTAATGAAGGCACAATGTACTTGGATGTACAAGATCCAATTCTTAGGTATATGGTACACAATGAGCTAAGGATGCATTTTGCTGATATTCTAACAACCGATAGCTTAGGTAATAGTAATAAGGTAATTTACGAGTGAAGCTTGTTAATTGGTAAGAGTATATGGATAATGTTTTCATGTTTTTGGTAATAATAAACAACAATATCATTTCCATTCCATTATCACAGAGAATAAGAATAAAATATAATTTTATATCACAAAGGCAAGTATTAAAAGTACATTGGTACAAGATTGTATGTAAAACCATTATGTCTACCTAACTTTGATTATTATCAATTATATTAATAAATAATATTAATTTCAGGTTCTCATATACAGAGATAAGTATGTAGAGGGAGCAAACAGTGCTCCAAGGCAAATACTTGAAGATAACCTAATGAATTACCTTCTAGGATTTTCACAAATTATAGACATGTTGGAGACCTATAAAAAGCCCATTGTAGGTCATAATTTGTTTTTAGACACCATTCTTCTGCACAGTCAGTTTATAGGTCCAATGCCAGATAAATATACAACATTTAAAAAAAATATTCACTCATTATTTCCGTTGATTTTTGATACAAAATTCATATCTCATGAAATGGGTAAAAAACTGTCATTTGACGAAGTTTGGAAATCAAATGCACTGCAAGAGTAAGCGGTATTTATTTTTAATAGATAACAATGATATTATATTAATATGAAAATAAATATGTCTTAATATTTTTTCTGTGTTTTTAGCTTGTATGAATTCTTTTCTGAAGGAAAATGCAAGAAGCTAGAAAACGGAGTTAACTTTATTAGGCTGACTACGCCATTTAATGTGAAGCAGAGTTACCATGAGGCAGGCTGGGACTCCTTTTGCTCAGGTAATCTTAATAAATGTAGAATTCATCATCATCATGATACAAACAGTAATATTCTTACTAACATAATAAATGCAAAATGTGTTTGTTTGGTTGTCATACTTATTATTTTTGTGTGTGGAAATAGGTGGCTAGAGAGTGACACAGGCTATTGTTTCATCATCGTCAGCCCTTATATGTTCCCACTTCTGGGACACAGGTCTCTTATGAGGGTTCAGGCCATATCCACCACGCTGACATGTTGCAATGTACTGATTCTTCAACATGTCGGTTTCATTACGATATTTGCCTTCATTGTTACGAGTAGTGGTGATATTATTATTTTTATTGTTTTTATGTTAAATTCGAGGCTTTTTTGGGCTCATTACCCTTGAATATTTATTTTTGACTATGCCAGCTATCCATACTCAGACAGGTAATAGGAAAAATTCAACTGATGTTTAAAGTATATAAATCGGTATCAAGTACATAATCATCTACACTAATGTTATAAAGAGGAAGAATTTGTATTTTTATTTGTTTGTTTGTTTGTTTGTAATGGATAAATTCAAAAACCACTGGAACGATTTTAAAAATTCTTTCACCATTAGAAAGCTGCAACTTCGCTGAGTGGCATAGGCTATATATGTACCATGAAGCCGGGGCGAACTGCTAGCTGTTTATATTCTTGATGTTTTACTTTGAGTTCAAAAATGCAGTTAAAGTAGAAAGTATTATATGTGGGACCTGAGAAAGCGGGCAACCCATTTGAGAGGCAAATTTTCATGGGCGGGGGAATTGACTTACACAATTCGAACCATCGGCCCGGCTGCCTGCTATGGCATAAAAAAAATCAGTTGACAAAGGATCGCTGATTCTATGTTAAATGATTTGAATTATATAAATAAAACTATAATTCTAGGTTATTGTTTCATACGTTTGGGCCACTGGGCGGCCTGTGAACTGATCGGAAAGTACCGACCGGTCGGACCCACGGAGAAATTGTCCGCTTTGTCGCCATATTGCAATAAAATTAATATCATTCGAGGAGCTATGCTCTATATGGTATGTTATTTATTTTCTTTAGCAATAATATATAGATACTTTTAGTTTTTGACTTAAAGGAACGAAGTAACTTATTCCGGTTAAGAAAATCGATCAGTTAAACTTTAAAATCATCAAATATCTCGTATGATGAGTGGGGGGAGCTGAAGACCTGTTTGCTTTTCCTCATTCGTCCCAGTCAATTCCTTCTCCAATATTCAATCCTCAGACGCACTACCTGTGCGAATGTTCATGGGCGGTGGTGATCGCTTACCATCAGGCGAACCACCAGCTCAGTTGCCCGCTGTGACATAAAAAAAAAGAAAAAGAAAGTCTGGCTGATTATTTTGTCATAGTTTTGTATAATTTCCAAAAGTGTATTAGTTTTTTTTAATTATAGCTTTATTTACAAAATGGAAATTTATGAATTACTTATTGATTGTTAAGTGATTTGGTGCTTACCTTTTTAGATACAGTTGAAATTTGTCTTAACTTTGCATTTACCAATAGTAGGTTAGAATTTAACTTCTTTATTAATATTGCAATTTTTATGGTCAGAATACATGTATTATCACAGTATATTGTATTCTTTACAAAGAATAAATATTTTTTTATTTTATTTCTAATGATTAAAGTCAAATCTATGTATTTAAAAAACATTTAAATTTTTTGTCTCTGGTTAACTCGGATATAGCTGGAGCAAGGAGCTAGTTCAAGGATAACGTTAAAATTTAACTTCACCGATTTCAGTACAAAAATCAAATTTTAATTGTTGTATTTCATCTAAAGGGCATTAAATATTAAAATGCCGTTAATTCTGAGCTAACTTCGCCAATTAATTAAATCACCATTTGAAAATAAATGCTATTTTGTTCAATGTTAACCACAAATCAATGATTAGAAATTTTTTCCACTGGATATTTTTACTTAAGAGGTGACTGAACTCACAATTTGCTTTTTTCGCAGTAATAATCTAAAAACGAAAGCAATAAATATGACATCCGTATGTATGGAATAAATAACTGATTCTAAAATATGAATACTTCAACTAAATAACGCTGATATTTTATCGCCTACTTTAACCCACACGACACCGTTTTTATTCGTTTAAACGGGTTTATCTAAAGAACTACTGGACTGATTACAAAAAATCATTCATCGTTGAATGCGTATACGTGGCCATATATATACCACGAACGAAGCCGAAGCAGACCGCTAGTTTACAAATTTTTTTTTTTTTTTTTATCATAAACCATGTAATTATTCCTTTCAGAATCTAGTCGACAACGACCCGCCAAAGCATCGGCCAAACCTGCTCCATATAAAATCTATAAAGGAGAGCGCTATAAACGTCGGAAAGGTACCGTGCCGTGCACACACTACATGTCCTCTAAACACAACACAAATAAACATCAATTCATATTATACACTAATAATAGCAATCCCAGGAGCTGCGTGGCTGAATTGTCGGGTTCGACCTTCGCCGGACAAATCTGGTAAATATTACAATGTAAATATTACCAGGACTCGTTGCATAATTGTTATAAGCTGGATATAGTTCTATTTTTGTCGTACATTGTAAACACGCCCGCGCTGTCTCGGTTATATTTAGCGGCCATGTATTATGGAGCGGTTATGGTGGGTATAGTTGTCACCCATTAATGCGTATTATAGATTATCTTTTTAAAGTAACATGTTTATAATATAATGAATATGCTGTTATTAAAGTTGTTCAAATACATAGTGAAATGTATGTAAATAATAATTAGGTGGTCCGATTCATGAAAAAATCTGGGTATGAATTATAGACATTAGTTACTTGAAGGTGATGATGATAAAGAGTTCAAAAATTATACTTAGTTTCTTGATATTTACACATTTAAGAGGTCAATCAGGTAGAAAAAAGTTTCTATTCGACGGTTTTTGTGTATATGGAAAAAATCTAGAAATAAGTTGGCCGGGTATTTCATCCTACCGAAAGTAGTCTTATTTTTTTATTTTACGACAGTTTTCTGTACAACATTAGTACCAGCACCACGAGGACTACACACGTAACTGCCCAATTAGTTATTTTATTGCTCGGGTTTTTTTCTTCGATATGTTTCCTTTTTTAAATGACTTTATTTTACTCTTCAATCAACTAGATGTCGCTTGAGAAGTGATCTCTTCTTCAAAAAACGAGTTTCGAATCGAAGCTCGTTTTTGTGACTAGTAATCGTAAGCAGAAGATAAAATGTTTACTACCTAATTGTAACTTTTTTACTAGGTTGAACTTAAAACTGTTTTAAAACACATATCTAATTTGCTAGAAAACAAATGTAGAATACAGGATTAGTTTTTAATCCAGTCGTATTAATGAAGTTTTTTTTTAAAAACGCCGCTAATTATTTAAGTTAACGCCGCTATCTGGATTTCATCTCAAATATTTGTTCTTATTTTTATATGTCAATTTCCTAATTATTTTTTGTTTGAATACTGTTTTGAATACTCTTTATAATAACAGTATTATTTTTCAAACATGTGCTTTGTGTACCTTTAACGATCAGTCGTATAATCATGATACTGTTGTCGCTATAGAATAAACAACGCAGTTAACTACATCGTTAACATAATTTCTTTTAGTGTAAGGTTTAATATTATGACTTTGTACTGGAGTGTTACTCATTGCATATAAAACGTGCGTAAAGAGTTTTCTGCTAGTTAACGTTTAATTTATTAGAGTACATTTAGTTATTTATAATATTTTGCAACAAGCAAATTAATCTGCCTGATTTAACAAAAAAATGAATGTCTGAATTGGTATAACATTAAATTATATCATATTTATATTCATAATTAACATGCCTTTATATATTAATTCTTAAATCAATACCAAATTTGGTGAGCAAAATCGTAAAGCCAATCCGCCACAGTCATGTGAAACTATTATTTTTCCATAAAAAAAACCAGTCAGTACGTTTCCGCGCGGTGCGGAGCCGGCGGCCGGCGGGTGACACTTGGCGCGTCGCCAGCGAGCCATCCGCACGCACACTACGCCGCGCCACCCACACGCGAATACCACCAACATATATTTCCCCGTTGCCAGTTTAAAAAGCTTGATAATGCCCATGTGTCACAAGTGGGAATCTTTATTTTCGCCGTGGCACAACTTTTCGAAATGTCTCCCGCTGTTTGATATTTAAAATGTTTGAAGCCATTTTTCATGCCTCTGTCAAGGTTGATTTAAGGTTAAGATATAAATACGTGGGTACCAATGTCGCAGCAGCTGTTTGCGATTATATCGCAGTGCGCTCTGCTAACACGGAACTCGAAAATGGCATTGTTACGACAATACTGGCCTCTATCGACTGGCAACAATGACAGTATAATTCTCAGATGTCTTTCACAAAGCTATCTGCACGGCCATTTATATCTTTCTAAAGTTGGCACAAAAATAATGACGTATGTGCTATACGTGATATGTCTATTTTGTAAGAAAACATTTGTATTTTTTAAGTACGTCAAAATTTCACTATTAGTTATAATATATCCTATAGATATTTCATAAAATAATAAGATATTATAGAAATGAGTATACGACAATGAATATTTAAAATCGAGTTCAGAGAAAAAATTGAGAATAACTCTTAATACTAAATTTGACTGTTGATTCAATGTTAAAATGAAACGTACTTAAACTATACTAATCTTTATAACCCGAAGTATGAATATATAATGCATTTATAGTTATTTAAAACTAACACGAGCCGTCTAATTGGGATATGCACTTAGTTTTACGTGCTATCCTCAATAAGCAGCGAAACTGCAACGTCTGCGATCTTCTTAAGGGTGCCATACATACCGAATTTATATAATAACCATTGGAAACGCTATTCTGTCTTACTCTTATCATTTACGGGTATGAAAAATAGGTTTTGCCCGATTCTCAGGCATACCCAATATACACACAAAATTTCATAAGAATCGTCCAGCCGTTTCGGAGGAGTTCGGTAACTAAAATTGTGACACGGGAATTTTATATATAAATTACTACTATACTATATATGTATTCTATTATAATGAAATGATCCACTGAGACGGTGTGACATTTTTTTGAAGTATATACGCACTTATTCCAGTTCACAAGCATAAGCACAAAAATAATACGACATTGTACGAAAAGTTTGTATCTAAAAGTTACTATAGTGAAGCGTAGGTCACATCACTACAACATTAACATAATAAATGAGTAATAACAATCTAAAAGTGATAAAATTTTGATGTCTAATTAAAAGGTGGCGTCATCGCTGGCGAGTTTTGGCTCCGTGGACGTTAAACTTTACGGTAGGGGGACTGCACTAGTGGCGGCTAACTCGCAATACACGTAAATATATTTATTTCGTATTATTTTCCTTAGTCATTTCCGAAGTAATTTTATAGCATTAACTTCTATAACTTGAATCTCTTTCGCAGTGTCTTATTTATGAAGTTACTTGAATAGATTGACATTTAATTGGATGTATCATCAACTTTATGATGAATCTATACTGGCTAAGCTCTTCCAGATTTTTATTGGAATAGCTTTGTTTAAGTATTTGAGTATAATCCAGCAACACGCGAATATAGAAGGTATAAACATTCAGAATCCTTAATCATGTTAAGTATCTTAACCATTTTGCGAAATTGAAACTAATTTTTTGGTCCCTTTTGGTAGGAATGACATTATCTATCTTAATTGATAGCATAAGCTTTTGCTATTAGTTTTATTTTGATTGTTTGTTTTTAACGAAAACAACGTCTCATATGAAGCATTAGAATAAGATAAGACGAAGCGAATGACGAATATATTATACAACAATTTATTTAATTAGTATATGTTTTTCAGTGTAGATAAAATATTGAAGCAATTCAAAAACAGCCGAGACTACGCAATAACTCCGTACAGCGCGATCAGACACTCGGCCGCGGGGCGCATGGCTTTATGGTATTACCTACTTATTTTTGCCATAGAAATAGTACCATAAAATACTTTTTTCTGTCCAACATCACGTATAGTGAAAGTTATGAAATATTATCACAGTTTTTTTTTGTCGTTCTTACACGAAATGGCAGTATGTTCTTATAAGATATAGAACGTGTGTGTAACGGAATTTATAATGTACCCCGTTGAAAAAAAACTCTTTGAAATAAACTCTCTGAAGAACAATTTAAGATACCGCCTCTTACTCGTCTATAAAATTTATTAGACACAGTAATAAATATTTCTCACTGCAAATTCTCTGTTGAATGGTGTCATTATTTTAATTCGTAAGGTACACGCCGCGCACTACTTGTAATTATTTTTCATTTCCAATAGAAACCCACGCTCTTAGCATTTTTTGTCAACCAAGATTCAAAAAAGTACGTACAGAATACAGTATTTGTAAAAAAAAAGTCTATATCTAGTTATATGTATTTCGAATTATCATAAAATCTAGAACCCGTGGATAGAAGCAAGTGTTTCAATAAATTTTGTGTTATTCTGGTTCATAAGCTATATCACTGCCAAGTATCATCAATATATGTTTAGTGGATTTCGCGAAAAATTAACAAACGCACATAATTATACATATATCTTTCATCCGTGTTTATCACTTCTAATGAAATACATATTTTGTGTTTATATAAGATCTAAGTATTAAAAAATAGAATCCTATAATTATAGGGACCGCACACAACTAGAAATATTCAAAATGTTTCAATCACTGTCTTCCTTTCCTTAAAAATAGAAAACTTATTTCCTTTTCTTTCAGGAGTGGTGCGATCTTAACAACGAGTATTGTTTTATTCTTTCTACACAAAAATGTTAACAAATGACAACTCCAAAGCTTTCCCTGCTCTACTCGCTTATACAAAAATCATACAATGTTAATAGTTCTATATGTATACTAGTAAAGGTATAATTAAAGTTATAAGAATCAATATCTTTGTGTTTTATTATCTAGTCAATATTATTAAGGTGTTACAATGTCAGTTCTTATTTCTATCTCTGGCTCTTGTCATGTAAGAAACGTGAATATGCTAAGAACTTATAACTATTGTCTGCTCCAACGGCTAAATGGTATAGAATCTACACTGGCACACATTTAGGAAGCTACGATATTGTATATGCTATTAAGTAATCATGATACTTTCAAATATTTACCAACTTACATATAAGAAGCATTGTTCTATTTAAAACGAACGAGCACCGGTTAACGTCATAGTGCTTAATGGTAGTCGTCATAACAAAGCCTTTGTAATAAATTTAGCGTAAAGTGCTCAATCCCGATGGCGCGGCCGAAACGAGCGCAGACAAAACACACATTATTGCCGCCAAAATATGTTTACTAGTTTATGAATCTTTAGAACCATTCCAATTATCGTGGATAATTGTTTAGAATGCTGTATAAGATTCCTAATAAATGCTTTGTTATATTGCTAAAAACAGAGATTTTTTTTATTGATTTGAGAAAGAGTTTTTGCACTTTTTTGTGGTTTGCATATCATGTACGTTGTGTAAAATCATCGATTCAGTGTCAAGAATTTTCCAAACAATATGCTAGGCAGAGAGATTATGATGTCTATAGATATTTTGTCATACATGGACATACTTGTAATAATAAAGTACTCAATGTGTTCCCGTTTCATAAAAGTTATGTGACAGATATCCGAGATTTCTCGGGCATGCTATAGAAATCGATTGTTTGCGTTTGAGTTCTAAATCAGCATAAATCACGCGTGTCAAAATGTTTGCTCATGGTAATTCGAATGCGGGGGCGCAGCTGTTGCAATCCATGTTTGTTTCCAGCTATTGGCTACGATAGATCCAAATCCAATATAAATTGTTTATAAATCGACAAATTTCAATTCTTGCTGTGATGAATGAAATAGACTTTATTTGTGTAAAGATAAAATCCTCAGCTGAGTTGTACCGAATTTTAGGAATATACTTCTTATATATTTTGTGGTTTTGATATTTACTGACCGAGACTGAGAAAGTACTTGGGTATATTTTGAAAATGGACCTACAATCTGTGTTACTCTCATTCAATGGTTATACAAACAAATTGTTGCCTGATAAATACACTCGCATATATCATTAATAGAATAAAATTATTTTCTTTAACAAGCATTTAATTTATTCGTTTAGTGTTTCTAGTACCTACATTACATAACAACATCATTTCATCCATAGCTATGAAATTTTTATCGTCAAATCTGAACAAACTTGCTGTAAATTTAATGTACACATCGTAAACACATTTAATTGATCTAACCCGCTGTGGGTTATTTATTATGCCGAAATAATTATATTATAGCAATGCCGATGTATAAAACTCGTTGCTCAATATTTAAAAAATCTTTAGTGTTAAATGATTTGTATATGATTAACTCAAGACCATTAGAAGGACTTAAAACCACGGAGAAAAATATTTGCAAATTCGATTTCGGAAGGTTCTATTTTTGTAGATCGAGTCCAGTACCAAGATAGGTAAGGTAGGTAGGTAGGTAGGTAGGTTTAATTTTCACAGAACAATAAGAATAATTATTCGAAATACAAATGTCTTTTTAAATATCTGGAAATTTATAAATAATTTATCAATGCCGATACTGACGCAAAATATGTGCTTGTGATTTAATTATTTTTTAATTTTAAATACTTTCTTGAAACAAATTTTAAATGTTGACTTAAGAATACAAATATAAGCCAAAAGTAACAAAAATATTAAGAAATTGGTCATTCATCCGTTTTATGACCATGCCAACCGTTGCTTAATCACCATCTTTTGTTTTTTGTCATAGCGGCAACAGAAACATAACTAATCTTTAAAAATTTCAACTGTAATCACGATTCATGAGATGCAGACTGACCGACTGGCAGACGGAGAGTGAAGTCTTAGTCCTGTCCCGTCTCACTCTTTGGGTACGGAACCCTAAAAAAGTAAGGCACATCGCACGTGTGGGGTAACCGATTGGTGTTTATATTGTGAAATAGGCCACATACTCGCATTGACGTTGGCAGCACGAATCGTCTCCTCTTCCCAGTAAATAAAATATATCATAGCATATAATGTAGCATTTTTAAATCTGTCTGTAGACTATATTGTAATTTACATCTTTTTCGTAATTTATAAAATTTCGAATAAAATTAACTTTTTATTAGAGTACGTTCAAGGAGGTGAACCGTTACGATTAATATAAAAAAACTGTTTCATGTCAGTTTATTCAATACATTCATATAAAATCGAAATCTCCATACGTTAGGTACCTAACATTTTACGTGAAGCTGAACTGTTATAAAACCTTGCGAGTTCTCTATAGAGCTAGACTTTGTATCAAATTGTTCACTTCTCCGAAAATACGACTCGGTGATTTATCGCATCTATCATCGCAGTTACGTGAACGTTGCTTTATATAACAAATATTCCTTCGCGCCATAATGCCTGGAACATTATGAATAAAGTCTCTTTTACACAAAGATTTGGGAAATAAATTTTGTAACACTAAATATTTTGCCATACCAATTTGTTTCTTTTCAGCTTTCAAGAGATCTGGCATAAATTAAGAGTATATAAATGTACGGTGAATGAAGTAAAGCTATTTTATAATTGAATTGAATCTTTAGTGTGGGAGTCGAGCACATCTCAGCACAAATTGGGATAGCTCGCACCGGGGAGATACCACACCCCTACAGAAGACCGGCGTGTAATAGTAGCATGCTACTGTCTCGCATACGGTGAGAGGGGAAGTTATAGGCCCTTTTCCTTTTCCTCACCCTTCCCAGTCCGTTTCTCCAGCGGGCAGCGCATTCACAGGGGCGCTACCTCTGCGAATGTTGCAGAGTAGGGTCATGGGCAGTTGTGATCGCTTACCATAAAGCAACCTACCAGCTCAGTTGCGCGCTAGGACATAAAAAAATAATTGATCAAAGATACCTATATTTTTGCGAATAATTTTATACCTACTTTTGATATGTAATAACAGTGAATGTAATAATATAGTTCATGCTGAGATTAATTGGAAGTGCGGTCCGATGCTGCATTATTGGGTAACATTATTTTCTTGAAAATGCAATACAAATATTTTCGGGTCTACAAAAAAATAATAGTTGTCTGGTCGTGTAGCCATAAATAATCCCAATAACACCAAATAGTAACACGTTAATAACGATCATGTAAGACAAGAACCGGTGCAGACGCGGTCGCAGGCGCGCCATCCGTCATACCTGGCCTTCCCTTCCAATACTATTGTTCAACACGTGTCAACCGAAAAATTTATTCCATCTAATTTCTTTGGCAAGACAGTCGTCAAGTGTATTTTCATTTAGCCCCAACGTGGGACGCCAGGTTCGGATATAGCAAGTGACTGACGTCGATTTTTATTACGAGCTAAATTCAATAACTATTCCATTGTTTTATCGCCTCCTAACGGCCTATTGACGTAAAATTTGTTTCTAAATTTATATTTACTTTATTGCTGCAAAACATCAGAAAAATTCCAAAGTGAATCAACAATTGTAGATAAACTCGTGTTAAAACTGTATCTAGTTTTCTGGTCTTATTGCCACATCTGTTAGATGTAAAGTAGAGGCAGTTTGTTACAAGTAGACGAATGAGGACATTTAATTTCATGAATAGCACAAACATTAACAAAGTAGAGTCATGACAAGCTTTACAATATGTAACTGCGTTGTAATACAATGATTTATTTTAACAATAAAAATTCTTATCTTCTCTGAAACCACTATTTACTACAACTACATGTTATAATGTTTTTAATGAGTTTATATTTAATATTTATTGTTCATCATCGGACAGGGGCGCTGAGCAGGTTTCGGCACGAATTCGACGTGAAACACTAGCATGCTACCGAGTTTCGTGCTATAAGTGAGGGAGCTGAAGGCCAATTTCCTTTTTCTCATCCATTCCCATCCCCAGTCCATTCCTTTGTTCCGTATTCAATCATTAAGTTATTCGTTTTCCAACGCGTTTGCAGAGACCCTACTTTTACAAATGTTCAGCGGTGATGGATCACCATCTATTATTATATAGGCTAAGGCATCAGCCTTAGCATAAGGTGAACCACCAGCTCAGTTGCTTGCCATTATAAAAAAACACACTCAACGAAACTCTGTATTTTAACTAATTGATTCTAATATAACTGAAAATTCTAATAACTTTAATAATTTATGTCGCAGTACTTAGACATATGCAATATATATTATATATGTATTTCATATGTCATAGCCAATAGAATTAGATGTAAGATCACAGGTATTTATATTTACGGTTAATTGTTAAATGTACAAAAGTTAAAACCGTCAATTTAATGCATAATGGGCATCTAGAATTTGATGTCTTTCGCAACGCTTGCCAAACAATGAACATTAAAATTTGGAATGTAGTTAATAGACACCTTCATTTCTACGTAAATCTTTTTAAAAAGAAGGTATCTGCGTGTGATGATGATTATTCCACATGTGAAATCATTCCATCGTAATTTGGATGAAAAAAATATTATTTTTGATGGGTGATCAAGGTGATCCTATAGTGACTTTAATGACAATGACGTTTAATGCTATCAACAGAAGCACATTATACCATCTAAACGAAATTCTATTTATGGTGCACGAAAAGAGCTAAAAGCGGTTGCCAGCAACTCTTGATAGCCGCTAATGACATAATATTTCGGCCGGTAACGCAGCTCCCGCCAAGGACGCGTCACAGCGCATGGTCTATTTGCGATCACGGCTATTCCTGAAAGCTTACATTGTTTTATTTTCAGCACACCACTGTCAACTGGGAAGTAAACGTCTATTAGTGGCTTAAGGGCTTTGGCACTGGAAGATCATATTTTAAAATTCTTTGACATCACTAGAAATACGCTTGCTTTTACAGGTTTAAAGTTGGGTGTAAAAGCTTATGGAAATTAGCTATCATTCTGAAGAGTGCATAGTGATTATAATAACACGCTATTGAGCGTGAATATATTAACTATCTTAAGTAATTTAATGCATATACTAAATGCATAAAGAAAATAACATATCTATGTATATTTAAAAAATTAACTCCTCTTTTCATAGGATGCGGTATGGGAACATCTCACTTTATTCTTTATTTCAAAGAAGATAAATTTTGTTTAACAAAACGTCAAAGCGTTATTAAATAAAAAACCCCGTGAAAGGCAGTTATTAAAAATTATGCCGATTGAATGGCAAGTTACCTACTATGTTCTAGTTTTTAGGCCCTAGCAGTCATGATTCATATCTTCATTGTTTATAAAAATTCAATAGTTGATTTTTATATGACGCTTATTTGACAAGTATTACAGTAAGTAGCCGGCTGTTACATAGTATATCACCAGCAGTTAAAAGTGACAATGAATCATGCCTGCACCGCTCGCAGTAGGTGCGCCACAATGGCATCAATCATCATCGACTGACAGGCATGATGGAGGCCATGTAGCTTTTTGTGTTTCACTGGCACATGCTTTATCACACACTGTATATTTAGGGAATGCATTGCAAATGGCACACTAACGACGCAAGTTATTATTTTTTATTCGCGATCGGAAAGTAAGGAATTTTGACCTACATAGTGAATGTTTATGTTAAGTAACTCAAAGAGACTTTATTAAGGTTTAATCATTGTCTTACTCCTAATCTGCCAAAGACAATAATTAATCACATAGAGGGATTAAAGAGAAAGCATTCATGGCAAGTGTTGATAGCACGTCTCAAAATTAAAATATTCATTTAGCTGTAGTATTGTAGCCAATAAATCGTCCATTGAGTGTGCATGAAGTATTTATAGTATTGTGGCGGTCACCTGGGACCTTGATGCGAGCTGCCAGATATCTACATACCTATTACATGAACTATCACGTCTACAATATGAGCTAATGCAGATGTTGATGAAATTGGAGTAGATAATGTGAGCGCAGCATGGCTACCAGGCTAACGTGTTAAAATTAAACATTTATGAAATACTATTTGATTCTGCTGGTGTGGATTGACGTGACTAATCAACATGTTACATTTAATCAAGCATAACTTTGTAGTAGTAGAGCTTGATCCATTGTATAGCACTATACCAGTATTGAGTAAAACAGCCATTATGTATTGATATGTTTTTTATAGTAATATTGCATCTTGTTTATCGTAAATTATGCCCATAATTAACGATATCTAGCTATGTGTTGTTATCACGGTAACCTAAAACAATTATTAAATTATAAAATATGTCAATGAATAAAATTAACTACAAAATATAAATACGATGATAATGCATTGAACATCTTAGCTTTTTATGAGTTGTATCCGTTGGCAATAAAATACTAATCATAGAAGCGAGTAGCGGCAAGCGAACTATGAAATTAACATAAAATGTTAACCAATAGTCGTTAATTATAACGACCTTTTAAATTGTTATGAATTTTATAAAATATTCAACTATCGTAAATAAAAGTGGATGCAAAGGAAAGGAATAACAAAACAACTTACGCTACAGTACATAAAGCGAAAAAAAAAATCAACAAGATTACCCCTAAAAAAAAACAACAAAAACCATAAGATTTGCTGTTGTTGTAGTTGTTGCATCTGCAGGGTTAAAGACAACAGGCTAAAATAATAATTTTTATCCATACATATAACGCCGTACTCTTGTGTACGCTATCACGTGTAAATCTATCTAATTTTGTAGCCAAGGTAAATGTAGATAATGCTACATGTATACTATTATGATATTTTGGTATCACATAGGGCTCATATCCGGGATTTACTGCTGTACTATAAACAAACCCCAGAATATAAATCAATAGTGTTTGAAATAAATTTTCTTTTCTAATGTTTTAGTGAGGAATTGTCTCCTATTACAGAGATGAGAGAGAGAAAATTAGAGAAAACTATCGCTGAACTTTAAAAATTGAGATAGTAAGTGAATATAATTGAAATTGCTGAATATTTTGACGACTCTAAACTAACTAAAGATAATTCGATTCGACGCGGGAATTGGCCACTGCATAAAAAAGTATAAAATTGAACTAGGATAATGTAATAAATATGATAGGCCAACATATTCTTCACTGTTGTAATCGAATGTTTAATTCAAATAAATGTTATAAGAATAAAAACTATCACTGTGAAAAAAACTCTATAAATGCAATTCAGCCCTACAACCGTTCGCTATTGTAGACAGATAAGCAGCCAAGAATTCGTAAACTTATCTCTCAACACGTGCTTCGTATCAACTTCTGCACGCAGTTTAATATAGGTGTCTACATATTATTTTCTCGGTTAATATTAAAAAGTTACGTACGAACACATTAAGGTGCAATTATCAATTATCTTGTTGAATTCTTAGAAATAAATAAAATTGTTTTTAAAATGACCAAAAGTTTAACCCATTAAATCCTTCCTAGATTTATTATTAAGATTAAAGAAACTGTTCGCTCATATGAATTATGGAATTTTAACAAGCACGGATGCACGATATACGGAAATCTTGAACTACATAATAAAACCTGAATATTAGTTTATGATCAGTACCTATGATTTACTGGCGCATTGATGTTTAAATAAATTAAAATAATACCGTCATTCACACCAAGGTTTATTTTCGCTGTATTCAAAGATTGATATTACCCATATTGACGGATCACCGCGTGCCTATTGCGTGAATAAAACCGTATTCCAAAATTACTATGTGTTTAAATAAATATTTGAACATCGATTTTTTTTAAATACATGATTTCTTCAAAAATACGAGCTATAGTTATGATGCAATTTATACATAAGTTATTATTCATGAACATTTAAAAGCAATATAATAGTAATATTTGTCGGAATATTAATCGATTGAAAGAATGTTTTGGCTCTTATATCGACAGCCTACATTCTTCAACAGTTGCTCAAATCCCTAGTAATGAACTGGGTTACACCTGCTCCTATCGCTAATGACTCTGAGAACAAAGAGATGACAAAACATTTGACTTTGATCGTAAGAAAACTGTAGAACTAATTATTTATTACTTCAAAGCTTTACTTTGTTTATTTTTCATAAGATGTTTACAGACCCGGTCCTTGAAAGACTCTTATCAGGATTCACTTCGCTATTCTAACTGATCGAGTGATAAATATCCATTAATTCCACCTTTTCGTTAAAACTAGTAATATTTCACAAGATTTTAGTTATAGTATTGTTACTTTTTCATCTTCTACATTGTAAGTACATGATAGATTTACATGACGCATTGCATAGCACACAATGTGTATAGAGTTGCTGCTTGTACTTTTTTACCACGCTTATGAACATTGCAGTGCCATGACTATTGCATTTCGTACGCGTGGGCCTGCTTTATTTCATCACTCACTTTCTAACAACCCTGACGCTGCGTTACTTTAAAAAATGCATTCCGCGCCCTGACATACGTGGCACTTTTGTATGGAATATTGCCAACACACTTCTTTTCAAATTAATTATTGTTTTACGCGGCTGTAAAGTATTCTATTATAACAACACTCATACGCTGCCGTGAATCTATTCTTGGTCCAGCGAAAATTTACGACCGTTTGATTTGCCCTCTTAATCTTAGACAAGGCGAAACAGAATTTATGGAGATTTAACCTTTCCTCATTCTCTGTCTACTATTTACTCTAAGAAGTTTACTAATTGGAGAACTGTGCAATTTCAACTTTGTGTAGCCCTTAATATTTAGATAATGATTAGGAACTATAATAAAAATTTAACGTTTCCGCGTCATAAGTCTCAAGACCGCTTGTACACGGAAGCTTTATACAAATAACAAACGCATGATTTATAAATAAAAGTATTACTATCATTTTATTTCGGTTTGACGCAGTTTATATGTCGACAAGCACTATGTTTTATTAACCACACTGAAACCGGAATGTATAATCAGGCCAAAGCGAAGGCCAACTGAAATATCTACACGGCAAAACAAAAGGTAAAATACTAACCGTAGATCAAAACTCATTGCAATATACGTAAGTATCTTTCAAAAGCAATATTCATGAATACAAAATTATATACCTACAAATACCTGTTTCTCTACAACTATTGAGTTGAACAGCGGTTATTATTAACCGTCTGTTTATGATTCAAAAATGATTTATTTTTCACAGGGAAACTATTAATTGCACGCTCAGCTGTAAATCTCAGCTTTGCTTACGTTTTTAAAATAGTTCCGAATAAAAAAAGAATAAATAGTTCCGGTATATCGACTAGTATCGTTCAAATATTAGTATCAATCAAGTCTTGTTGCAGCATCAAAGAAGGTGCCTAACGAATTAAAAATCTTTTCATACATTGGAATTTTCGTTATTTGTATAGGAATCTCGGAAGAAACCGGAAAAACTCATAAACAGGTTTAATTGTTGTTTAAAGCTATTTTTGATTGTTTATCATCTACATGATAATTTAGAATATTAAGTATACGACATTGAATATAAAATATGACGGGGGCGGATATTAATAGATATTTATAACTATGTAATATCATTTTTATTCATAAAGCTTCGTTTTAAATTACAGTGCTTTCTTTTTAGTACCACAAATTAAAAGAAAATTCCGACATAATAAATAGTTAGACTTGGCACATCAAACAGATACCACAAATAAAAGTTTCAAATTGAAACTCATGTCGCACGCTCCGTCACCCGCCGGCTCTAGACAACACGACACTACCAACAAAGTATATAAATCAAAATCATCGTCATTTTCTTTCGACTCTGCATATTATTAGCTATTATACAATTATATAATTCGAAACCTACATACCTGATGAAACACGATTGCGACATAGTAAAGCGTAAATTTAAAAATACACAGCTCAAGGCAGATGGGCCCAAAGATATGGACATCAATTTCTATCTATTAGCTAATAAAATTAAATGTGAACTTAATGTCCATCGCAATAAGTCGTAGGTTACAGAAGCGGGATATGTAGATAGTAGGCGGACGAAATGCGTGGGCCGGACTACTTGGCACGCTTCCAGGATTCACCTGCCGACCGTAGTACAAGTAACGATAAAAGCAGAATATTATTTACAACTGTTTTCAGCATACCTTTGAAAAACCATGATTTCAAGTTGTATAATTTGCCAAGCCAAGCCAAGTAGCGCCACGCAAGCAAGAATAAATGCAGCACGTCAATCGAGTATGCATGTGTTTTCATTTAATTGAGACCTTTCCCATTACTAGAGTTTTATATACCTTTGTATTTACTATGTTATAATCAATCACATAATAATAGACAGTGAACAGAAACACAAATTCCACCCACGTAAATGAGATCAATATAGTTTCAAAGAAACATAATCAGGCTAATTTTGTCATAGAACAGTAAAAAAATTAAGTTTTTCAGAACACAAGTACAACAACTATGGATCTTTCTTCTGTCTCGACAACAATGTTTCTTTTCTCAAGAATTACCTTTTCATCTTAAAGCAATACTAATTCTAATATGGGATAAAGATAGACAGGACGTCTCTATAAACTTCTTAATCACACTATCACGTCTAATAAATGAAAAATAAGAATACATATAGACCTTAAATATATACATCTTAAATATATGTATAGGAGACTTTAACCACTGAACTGAACTGAAAGACTGAACAATTGATCATTAGCCACTCTCTTACTGAAATCAATCAAGTAAAATAATTATGTTTTACCAGTCTTCTTCCCAAAAATAATAATGTGACATGAAATTGGTTCTCATTCTCAGACATTGTGCCTCACAATTCATTTTCTATAACCAATATAATACAAAACCTTTAATTTGTACAACTTTAACAATATTTATCTCTCAATTATATGAAACGAACCCATCTGTCATTTGTGCTCCGTATCTTAAGAATAATATATAACTTGTGAAAAGGCATTACAGTAAATAAAATGTAATATATATAAAACTGAAAATTAATATACTCGTACATATTAATATTAAACCGTCATAAAATGGCTGAATAATTAAAACGACCTCCAAACCCTCGTCTAGCGGATATCGATTACAACCTGTTTATGATCTATAAAAATAAGCACTGTGTTCCCGTAAGTAATTATTATATAAATATTCTGTCGCTATTTGTTTTTAATAACGATATTTATTACGAGGAAGTTATTATCTGTTTAAAACAATCGGAAGTATATGAGTCTGTGGACGTGCTCAATATACTTTACTAAAATGTTTCCAGACTCTATAAACTTAGTGAAACATTATTTTAAATCATGATTATTAAAACTTATCTAATAGTGAAAATAAGCCAATGCACATCGCGAGGTCGTACGACAATTAATCTGCTACAAGACAACAGACAACAGCTGTAAATTACATACTACATAGGATTTGCGTTTTAAAAATTTATCTATTATAGTTTTTCAATACGAAGAGACCATAAATATGTTTAATTTCAGAAAGTTAAAGATTATCGGAATTAATGAACGCTTCATTAATTTGTGAATATTCAGGTTTCTTCGGCGGAATAACGGCAAGAACATGACTGATTTTTGAAATACTTCATTAGAAATATGATTTTCAATATTTTTCCCTTGTTGCCGGCAAGATTAATAGATTCATGACAGACATGTCGTGTGCAATTCAGGAACGCAATTTTCAGACAGAACGCCCAAAACGATGCCAACAAGAGACTTGATCGGGCCTTGCCAGCTAACCTACGCTCATATCGTGGCTATGACTTCAAATACATTCTGTAGCTGGCATGTATCTGAGCATGTCCTTCTGTATATTGCTACATGATATTGATTATATCAAAAATATCTATTTAATATATACCTACTACCCTATAACGTCGCTTACGAGTTATGACTAGGTAGTCAAAGTTCTTAATTTTTAAATAAATAAATAATAAATACAGAATAAAAATTATGGAATCTGGATCGTAAAACTTTTAAGCAAAAGATTACCGCTTTGTGAACGTTGTTTTTTTTTTCAAGTAAAGTTTTTATGAGATATCCATTTCTATCAATATTTTTCGTTATTAAATACAGATACAGAATACAGAAAATGTGAAATATTTACCAAACCCTATATTGCATTCACGTTCTATTCAAACAAAATATAAAGTTGGTTTATCCGCTTCTTTAATATATTTTACACACACAATACATTTTTGCCGTTTGAAAGCAATTTAATAACACAAATCCAGTCATACTGAAACCTATGAAGCTTTAAATTCTAATAAAATCAAGGTTATAGGTGTCAATGCACTAATGCTACGTAATACGTAAAAATGTGTTGCCAAATTACGTTGAATATTTTTACGACTTCAGCTGAGAATGCTTACGACATAATGTATAGATTATGAATTAACAACTTCATTTTAAAAATAAAATATTATTGCAAAGTATTTTTAATATTTAACTGCTTTTTGTATTGCAAAAAAACACTATCCATTTAATTTCACCGATAGGTCAGCGGTAGAAAATATGAAAATAGTAACTATTAAGTCCAGATCTAATAATAGGTATGAATAGCAGAACCTACATAAATCGTATTGGAATTTTACGACGCCCTTTTATCTTTGACGAAAAAAGACTTTAGTAGTTTCAATATGAGGTTAACATGTATCATTCATCAAAAATATTCTTCAAAAGTTTGCTGAAATGAATTCATTTTATGAGTAGAGCGAGAAATATATTTCAATTGAAAAGTACAAATTATTATGGGAATCTCTATAACATTTGTTATGCTAATGTTAGTAACACTTCCATGATACGGAAAAATTATGGACAGGAAAAGAGGAATGAAATACCTTAAAAAAGAAATATATAAAAAAAATACATCCAGTTGACTGGAGACTAGTCATCTGTGATAATGTTTACTTACGGTTTTACATTAAAAATAAATATATCTGATACTGAAATTTCATTGACTTTTTATAATCTAATAATATAACCCACTGTATTTAATTTAGTATCTTGGAGGTATGTAGCATCCATATTGTTAAAGAAAAAAGAAATAATCAACATCAACTCTGTTGAAAATTAGCGAGCGCAGCGTCCAATTTAATTAAGTAAATAATAATAGATTCTTAAGGGTACTCTCCCTTAAGAAAATAGCAGTGGGTTACATCGGACTTCCGACAATTAAATTCGAAAACACAGGTTGTGTTACAGGAAGCCACTAGGCAGCACTGTACCCTGGTGCGTTCCTTTGGAAATCCCGGGATCCCTGCTATTATGTTTTCAGTTTGGTCACCGAGGAGGTTTTAGTGGGTAGAAATCCCACATGTTCTACTTTTCCCGAAGCTAGAGTATCTTTCAAAGATTTTCCCTCTCAAATCTATAAGCTAAAGAGTGTCTTTAATTGTTTGTTTGAACTTGCTAATTCTAACTACTGGACTGATACCAAACATTCCTTCACCATTGGTGTTGGTGATCCCTAAGTGCTATCACAGGCGAAGCCGGGGTGAACCGCTAGTTACATATCTATTATATACCAGCATTCCTAGTTTAAATATATTAGTTATCTTTTTAGTTACTTATATTGGCACTGACTGAGACTAACTACAATATTTCATCGCCTGTTTAACACGAATAAAAAGCTTACATGTATTAATCGAATTTATATTAACTATTTACCTCCTTAAATAGTTGTCTTATGGTCTCCGCTTCCGTGCTATGGTTAGAAAAAAAATATCATATATATTATGATTTATATCTTTGATATGAAATGAACGAAGTTTTAGAAAAATGCTCTTGAACTCACTGAGTGGACTCGGATGGATAAACATAATAGACTTTTCTTTTTTTTTTACAAACCAAGGGTTATTCTGTATTGTCATTTATTTCTATCATTATACTCAATGTGTTAATGTCATCGTAAATGACTCACTCAGGGAAATAGAATACAATTAATTCAAGGGTTTTGACCCTGCTATGATTCGTAGCACTTCGTAGCATGCTTCTTGTCTACTCCTTTGCACTTTTAATTTTTATTCACTATGTGTGCTTTTAAATATTTCATATATAAACCAACAATTGTAACAAAAATTTACTTTGTAAATTAATAAATAATTAGATATTGAGACTTCTAAAACGAAGAAAAATAGAGAATAATTCGCTAATTCAACAATAATTCCCCTTGATAATAAGGGCATGTTTTCCGCAACTCCACGTCAAGCGTCTATTTTGCTTGAAAAGATAAGCTTGGAAACCATTCCAGCTCCTCCGTGAAACTAGCTATGAGGGCGTCCGAAAACCTCAAAGAGGACCTAGGAGAATACAAGAGCCTTACCTTATACTCCCCAACCGCCGTGCATTCCATGATTACATTGGCTGCCATTTCGTCAGTGATCCCTAAGTTACAGAGATGCGTGTTGAAGGGACTGTGCTACCCGAGCTACTCTTTAGACTATGCCCTGTGAGGGTAGCTATAATTTTGTGTAGTTGCGTTGTTGCAAGTTCAGAATCCGAATTGGCAGTCTAGAATCTATGTTAATAATTCACTTTACTTTAATCGAATTCATTAATGCTTATCATAACACAAATTATTATTATCAAGGGATGGTAATCGAAATAAAACCGAATTGACGCATTTCATAATATTAATACGTCTATTTACAGTGAGTAAGTTGCAGTAACCGTATTAAATGAACCCTTAACACACATGTTAAAAGACTCAATTATATTTAAATAATTAAGCTGATTTTTAATTTCAATTTTATCTGTGACTTATAATTCATAAATTATTTCTTCATCGTAGTACCTCGATTGCAGTGCGAGACGTAGCAATTGACTACAAACAGATAAAGCTTTGCTTGAAGACAATTAATCGTTTTGTTTAAAAAATTGCAACTTTAATCTATAGTTAAAAGATAACAGCAAAGTTAGGTAAAGTGATTTTGGTTGTATTTTGTGCATAACTTTGTGGTTTAGTGACGGCGCATTGCGTGTTGTGAGATTGTGATAATTTGACTAGATGGTTGTGATGTCGCCGCTGGCAACCAGCCCGTAACCCCGAACGAAGATTATAAAAGAGAGCGTATTTTTGCTCCCACGCCCGGTACGCCGCTGTTCAGACGCTCTCCTCATGGGGCGCGCTAACCTCACCCGACAGTTCGACCAATAATACTAATAAATTAATGTATATTAGTTTCTAAACCAGTGATTGGGACCAAGTGATAAGTGATACGGTAAGTTTGTTTGAATAAGTGAACGTGTTTCCAGCCGCGGACTGTGAATTGTGGATATGTGACTGTTCAGTGCTGCCCCCTATACATGGACATGGATAATTCAACGGATTTTGTTGTGCAATACTTGAGGATTATATCTGAAATTAATCAGCTTTCCTTGAAGTGTTGTGTAGAATTTGTTTCTGAGAAAAGTGACACTGGATTTGAGATTGTGGGCTTATTGAAATTGGCCAAAATAAAGAAGCCCTCTAAACAAAATTTAGACCGCATAGATGATAATAAATTGTTTTTAAAGATACCATCAAATGTTTAAATGGAACTTTTAAGCAATAGTTATCGATAACCGAGGTTGTACGTAGAATAATAACCTACGCACATAACTTTCAAGCAAAGTTGAATTATCAGAATATGCTTATTGAAAACTAGCTTATTATTATTATGTAATGTCAAACGATACATCTGAATGTGTTATTTTCACAAGCAATCCTTCTAAATTTAAATTATAAAAGAGACATAATTTCTTCGTCTGATTGTCCTTCTTTCATTCAATGTCACGTTTAGAAATAGATATTTTTACATAGAGGCTATTTGACAGTTGAAGATATGAATTGATACGCGAAGATGCATATATAATAAGTAATCCAAAGCAGGACCGATAATCAATATTCCCAAAGCCCGGCAATAATTACATAAAATTATTTTTATATAAAGTAGGGATCTAGTAAAATTGAGATGATCAATAATTTTCTTTAGACAGTCTTCTACAAATACTTTTAAATTATATTCATTTAAATAATTGACAAAGAAATAAATAAAACGCTGCAAAAGAAACTTAAAAATAAGAAACAATTTTATAATATTCCCATAAAATGTGATGTATGGATTAGTCATTTATAGAAAGAATTTAAATTACATACTTCTGTTTTTATACGATTACTTTTTCACATTTTTCTCTATATTTCGTCCTGATTGTCTCAATCATTAGATAACACATCCGTCATTTCGCATTTGTAGTAGCTAAAAATAACTACCGATGCGAGTAAAACTGTCCCCAATCATATAGACTAAAATAATTTATACATCATAATAGATGTAGGTAATTTTTACACTTCTGAAAAAATAATAATTATGGCTAAATACTTATTGTCACATCAAGCAAATCTTTCATAAAAAGTATCATATTTCTGCCAAATATTACAGTTTTGAAGACAAAATATATCTAAATACAGACAAAACAGATATAATCACAGGAGCTTATTTTGATTTATATTAAAAAGAATTTATGGAATAAATCAAAGTATATCGTAAATCTAACGTAAAAACGTAATGTTGCTAAACGTTTCTTACCTCCTGGCCCAAAAATATATATCTGGAATCTCAGTTCAGATGTACAAAAATGTACTAGTAAGTCCATGGAGAGTATCTAATGTTAAATCAACATGTAAATATTATGACGTTTTATTTATTTGTTTTTGTTGCTGGGCCTGTGGTTACGTATTCAATATTGAGTCGGAACTAGTCTAATGTTGTTTTATTACAAAGGACTAAGAGACAAAGTATTATATAACAAGAAAGCTTCTATAAAACTGCGACTGCGATTAGATCAAAGAATCGAACCCACACATTTTCACGCAATAGATTTTTTTTTTTTTATGTCATAGCGGGCAGCTGAGCTGATGGTTCGCCTGATGGTAAGCGATCTCCACCGCCCATAAACATTCGCAAAGGTAGTACCTCTGTGAATGCGCTGCCCGCTTTTATGGGGTAAGGGAAAAGAAAAGGATTAACGACTGGAAAGAAGGAATGGACTAGGACGGGTGAGGAAAAGGAAACGGGCCTGATGGCGCAGCGGCACAACATTTGGTTCTTGGTTGGTTTGCATCAATAATTGAGTTATAATACCGCAACTTCTTATTCTATTGCATACACATGTTGAAAATGTAAATGTTAATTGCATGTAAAACGTTTAATTTATATGGCCGTATTTATTAAGTTAACACATAATGTCAGTACAGCAATGCTAGATTACATACATAACATATTATTATGTACCTAATCGTTAAATAATAAACATAGCTTAGAAAACTTAAAACAAGCTTTAATGATATCATTTAAACTGTCTGACTTGCTCTAATACAGAGTGTAAGTGCGTAGGAAATTATTTAATCCTGGCGATCCTAATCAGGATAATGAGATAAACTCGTGAAATTATAAAATGAGTGTACAAAATTTTAATGAAATATTTCCGTCAAAATCGAGTCTGTGGTCGTTTATATACAAACATACAGGAGAAGAAAACAAAAGTTTTAACTGAAGTTTTTGGATTTCGATCAATTTCTTCCTATTAATAAGCTCCCTGATGAGCTATGTCCCCCCATGTCTGAAATTCATAATACTCCAAATATTTTGATATTCATTGTTAATGGAAAATTAATAGTTCAAATAAACAGAAAAGCAACGGAAAGCCTTGTCAAATCATATTTGCGTTAACCAACAGGGCCGACCATTATTACTACGTCCATGGGGCCGATGTTTTCACGATTCTTTTTTTTCTTTATTTACGTAATCTAAAGCGTTGGCGTTTATGACAGACGTCAATAACAAAATAAATATAGGTTCAGATCACAAAGCAATCAAAATTTAAATAAATAACACTCTACTCAACCACTGCGCTATAAAATACCGGGGATTACAGAAATTTATTCAGACAATTTTTAACTGACGAGATTTGGCCGTCAGTATCATTTTATTTTTGTATTTATTTCAATCCTACAGGCCAGGGTAATTACAACGAAACAAAAAAAAAGTAATTATTAAAGTTTGTAAATAAACAAATAACTAAAAATATACAAATAACTAATGTTAATTTTGTACTTAGCTTTAATAAAAAAAAAATTAAAAAAAAAAACAATTGCTGAAGAAAGCTAGAGTATCAAATTAAAAATAAATGCTCTAATACTTACTGATGTAGAACTGTTGTGTACATTATAATCGCACATAACGTGCACGTCATATCAGATATGCATGTAAAGCTTCTGCACTCAATATCGTCAACTGACAAGTTGGGGTTGGCAAGGCAGATGGTTACGACACACTCAAGTACTATAATTCTATTTCGATTATTACCTTCGCCTGTTTATTTCAAGATGACGAATAGTCTTACGTTTGCGCTCTTTGATAGTGGTTACATCGTGCGTACGCAATCGCGTATATTGGCTCGTTACATTATCTAGGAATTTTAAAAGCTTGTTTTATAAGTGTAGATTTCCTATATCTATTCACAGACTCTATTCATGATACACTGCTTTCAATGCAATGTCTTGTTCGAAGGAAGTTAAGATAAATGGTCTCAGGTCGGGTTATTTGTGCTACTCGTTGTACTACATCAGTCAATCATAACTGTACACTTAAACTAGACACTAATATAATAAGGATGAAAGATATGATTGTTTGTTAGTTTGTAAATTTGGTTTTATTAAATGCTTTCAAAGGTAGACCGCTATATTATTCCACAGTGGCAATGGCTTTCATTATTTTTTGAAACTCTGATTAACCAAGAGGAGCAGTGACGAACGTTTATTTATTTCTTTATTGTAATACTGTATAAATAAAATAGGTACCACCAGGAGGATAATACCCAGTCCTTTGGAAGATGGTTCTTCAGGACTAGGGCATTAAGTTTTAATATCAGTCGTTAAGTAACTTAATTGGTTGACTGCCAAACATAGGTAACGGTACCTAATACAATGTGTGGGTACTGTAAAAATACTTACAAAATATTTTATATTATTCTGAAGACATAGATAATTATTGTCAGGCCACTTACAAAGTTTCGTTTTTTGATTTAAAAACCATTAAACATAATTGTTACTGGCTCTATATACATTGACACTAATTAAGTATCTACAAGCGATGAGAAGTAAATAGAATCTATGAGATGAATCATAGAAATATTTACAGAGGCATAGTTTATATAGTACACAGTTGCTTCGATTTCTTTGCTTTTGGATTTATAAAAACGACAATTACAAAGATAATATAATGAGTGGTAAATGAGCTTTGCTTTAGTATTTTATTTTATACGATTTACCGAAATAGACGTTAACATTGGCATTCAACTGCTTCTCTCGGATTTTTCTATTTTCACTCACTATATATATTCACGGCATTAAACGCAAGGCTGACATTTTTTCGTTGTCGCCGTAAAAACGTTTATATGTATAAGTTTAAAAATTACCGACAATATAGAGAAATTCCTTAACAATTAATTAATCTATTGTTAAATTTCATTTTATTGAATAAATCACTGAAATGTGCCTACGTCAAAAAGTAACCTATAAGTTGGAAAAGCTTGCACTTGAAATCTCTTGCTATTTTTTCCAGACTTTTCACATCCCAAACATGCAACGTTTCATTCTGATATTGTTAATGGTTTTCATATGATAAAAAAATCATGGATACATATTACATACTCTAAGGATAAAAAGTTTTAAACTTACACAAAATAAATTACTCTTATTAGAAATTAGGTCAGGAGTATGTACCTTCATTTGGAGTGCCTCGAGAAGTGAATGACCTACTGCGATAAGAATCAAAATGGCTTCACCTACTAGGTTAACGTGAAATCAATAAACAATAGTGTATTTGTTACTTTATTAATCTGTATGAAATGTTTAATATGAGTCTAAATCGAAACATGGCTAATATTCGGTGTAAGGTTAGGTTAAAAAATTACATTATTCTCTAAAGAATGTTAATTTTAAATTAACTATATTGTTACAAAATAATAGCGTCTAAGTAATTGGCTTGATGTCACGGTCAAATTGTAAAAACTGATAAATTATAATCTATCTCCCTAGATTGTAAACTGTAAAAAATTGTGATCCGTAACGCCTGTTCACAATATAGCGCATTTATTTTCGTTCAATTATAAATAATAAATCTTGAATCTAGTCATTTAATTTCATTATAATATATGCATTCTGAAGATTTCCTTTTACCCTTTTACATATTTAATTACATAAAACATGTGAAATATGGAGGTACAACATTTTTCACACCATCATAACGTACCTCTTTATAATATTAATACTTTATATTAACTATCTATTTTAATTGTATTTAAATCACATAAATATTAGTTTTCGTTACGGTTGTCGTGACGTTAATTATTCATTCGCATAGATCATTGTCACAAGACGTCCATCTTTGCCAGCATCGTATACCAATGTCGAACTGTCGGACGCGCTCCAATTGTATGACGATGTGCTTCTACAAGCCAAATTTTTTTAAACACAATTCCTTAGATTTTTTCAAAGATAAGAAATCATTTTAACTGGATCCTCTTTATGCTTGAGAATTAAATATAGGTAATTAATAAATATTTGAAATTCTGATCCACAATATACCGTAATTCTTTTTTGATATATAATAAGAAACTATTAATTTCTCATTATACGTTACTGGTATAAATAAAAATTATATTCATCAATCCTAATAAAACTATAACCTTAAAACAAGGTGAGGGTCAGCGAAGGCCCTGGCCCTGAGCCGGCAATGTGATGGGTCGAGAAACTGTAGGTAGGTTACGAACAGATCAAAAAACCAATTCACAAATTAAATTTACATCAATGTAGTATATGGAAACCATCTAGTTTAGGTAAAGCTTTTGCAATTTTTAAAGTAAAAAAAAGTAGCCTTAGAAAAAAAGTAACAAAAACCGTAAGTCTGTAGAAAATCGCGAGCTCGTCCCGGGCTGCGACTGCTATAAAAAGATTATCATAGGATGGCTGACAGCGATGGCTGTGCGACATGCAACCCTGGAAAGCGAGTCGACTGTGCCATCGAGTGCTGTTGCCAAAATAATTAAAGAAATCTCCGTCGATGTCCCTCCGCCGCGCCCGCGCCGCTCTAAAATCGTCGCTCTTTGCCCGGGAGTCGCATCTCGGGGCGCGGCGGGAAAACATCTCCCGCGTCACTCTTATTTCTTCTTTCCTTCCCGAAGCTGTCGAAAAAAAATATTTTAGTAAGTTCTAACTAAATCAAAATTGAACCGTGAGTGTACTAACATCGTGTGTGAAAATAAGTGGCTTAATATAAGTAATCTGAAAGTAATTTGTGGAAAATATTACAGTGATAGTGTTACATAACGCGAAGAAAATTATGTAGCCGTTTCTTATTTTTAAAAATACCGCACTTTCTAGGCGCCCAAAGCACAAAAATAGGATTGTATCACGTGGTTCTTTTTCGACCTATAGTAAAGCTCCACATTTCTTAATACTGAAAAAATATCAGGGTCAAATATAAGTATTATTTTCATAAAATTAATCTATTTTATAATATTTTTATTAATCGCGAGTTAAGCTAGATTATTTTAAGGGCTTAAAATTTTAATTCTTCTAAAAAGTCTCTGATTTGATACAAATATTTCTTGACCTGCATAACAGGTGGCGTTGAGATCAATGACTTTTTCTACGTCAGTCTATGAAAAAATGACGGATCAGTTGGATACGTATCGAAGTGGCTTATGATATTTATGAGAAATAGTATTAAAATTAGTACAAAGTTTAGATATTACTTGTTTAATTAAAATAAAGACAATTTATGTTAAGTGATTTATTCATAACAACTTACCTTGCTCATGTAATAAAAAAGTTTTCGGTAAGTGAATTATTGTAAAAACGGTCCCTTCTATAGAGGATATTGCTTGTTAAAATCAGTTAATAATTTTGGACACATTTAGATTACATGATAGTTAATATTTCTTTTTTCGTCATCTAGTTTTATGCGTCTTTTTATTTAAATTTCCGACCTGACACGATCATCGTGATTGAATTGATAATATTTTCATTCCATTATAAATTAATGAGGAATTATTGAGGATATAAAATGTAAACTGTACATTTTAAATCGAAATTGATTTAAAGTTATATTTATCTTCATCTCTTTTATGTATTTTCGTCAAATAATTAGCATAACCTATAAGTTTTGTCTTGGTAATGATGACTTGTCATTTTCTAACCTATTCTTTTCTTGCCTTTTAGAACTGACGGCAAAGTAGAAATTCCACCATGGAGGACGCTCACACGAAATCCGTGGACGAAGTCTTAGGATTTTTCGGCACAGACCCAGACAAAGGCCTTACCCCTGATCAGATCAAAAGGAACCAGGACAAATATGGTCCAAATGGTAAGTCTTCACATTATTATTATAACTACGATGGAACTTATACCAGTCAGAGCAGATAGAAAATTTTATTAAAATTTTTGAATCTCTGGAACTTTTTTTTTCAATAATAAAGAAATAATTCTTTGTTTTATATAATTTAATCATAGCAGGTATAATTATATTGTGTATAATGAAATGCAAATTGTTAGTCAGTTATTTATCCTTCTTAAGACCATGGTCAATATAAAGAAACTTTGATAAAGAACTGACTCAAGGTTGCAAAACAAAAACATAATTGTCCTTTGCATACAAAGACAATGCTCTATTTTCCAAACTAAATTTGTCTATGCTACTATTAACATGACATTCTATTTATTAATAATTGTTTTGCTTAAAATTAAATCTTTGTCTATAAGTTACCTTTGTCCTTAAATATAACAATGATTTAAATTATTTATTCATGTCTCAGGTACTAGCAGGCAACTATGCCAATTTATGATAAAACAAAAGATTTGTGATAAAATTAACTTTGATTAGAAACTATCACACTTCATACAATGTATCTGTAACACAACAAAATGTTCATTTTATAGATACGTGAATTTATTTTAATATACATTTCTACATATTAAATTAACCAATACAGTTATTTTGTCATTGGTGTGATGAATAACAGAACTTTGATACATTTTTTTTGTTATAATATTATATCTAATATGTTTTAATACATTACAAAATCTATGTTTAAATCCATACCAATAATCTAAAAATAACATAAACAATCTTTCCACAACCAAAATATTAACAAAAAGATTAAGTTTCATTCAAAAAAAATCACACTAGCAAACAAAAATAAAAAACAATAAAGTCAAGTTTCTCTTTTGTGAAAGTTACAAATTTAGAAGTCTTTATAAACTGTACTTATTGTAGAAGACAACAATAACTTGAGAAGCAGAATTTTTACCTTTCACCATAAGTAAATAAAGATTTTTCACAAAATTTCCAGTATCATATGATATATTACCCATACATATCATTGCTATATAATTAAATATATAAACACAAACAGTGTAAATTTTATCCGTAAACGGTTGAAAGGACTCGTACTGTGTTACTGAATTACTCAATGTAGTCTCAAAACACTATTGAGCAAATAGACTTTAACAAGCTGCCCTTTTACCACTTCCATTGTACAGGAAGTTTGCATTTATTGAGAGTCGACATCCAAATACACTTCAATCACATATTGTTGTATGTCTTAATTATCTGTATAAAGATAATGTTTGTAAATACATAGTAGCAAATGGCAACAATGAAATAAACAGTATTATTTATGAAATCATCAAGTTATGTTTCGTTAAATGACATTCCCAAAGTCTGGGGCGTTGTGGTTCTCAAGTAATGTCCTTTTTGTGGAAAAATTTGTTAAAAAATATTGTTGTGTAAAGATTAATTATTAATCTTTCAATCAACTGGCTTTGAAGTAGTCCACATTTCAAATGTTTAGAACAATGTGTTCTATATTACATTGTTTTGTCATTCTAATAGCCCAGATAAACATATTATCACACTGAACATTTTTGATTATATGAAGTTATTTCAAATAATTACTTTTTTTTAAATTTGAATAATCTGTACTCAAATTATAAAGCTGAAGAGTTTGTTTGTTTCAACACGATAATATTAGGAACTACTAGAGCTTTATCTTTTTTTTTGGATATGTATATTGTTGAGATTGAGTTCAGCACTCAGGACTATATCATATGTACCACGGCTGCTAGTTTCATATGATATGTATTCTTGATTTGTTTACATGTTTTAATTGCTAAAGTGTTGCTGACCTTTCTTTATTTTACCCTGATTAAAATCAACAAATATACAAATAAGGCTAATCTCTCATTACTATCTTATCTAATCTAAAAATAAATATTATAATGTAAACGATTCATACTCATATGCAGACAGGTCTGTCTGTTAGTTTACTAAAAAGAATTTAACAGATTTATGTAGCATTTAAATTTTGAATCAATTTACACTTGGTTCACGCAGCTTGGATCGCGTAAAGATAAAAGAAGTCATTTATATAAATAAAATTAGGCTGACACTTTCATCTACAAAAAATTCAATCAATATTTAAGATGTGTGAAGAACACGAACAAACATTTCCTCTTTAATATTATGTTTATAAATAATGATGTTAGGGTTAAGCATAAATCGAAATTTAAAATCATTATTCATAAACAGAATACATTTGTAAACTACCCATATTTTGATTGTATTATATAAATGTGCATATGATTTATTATTTTGCTTATGACAAACTGAAAAGACGTACTACTTAATCAATTAAGAGACTTATTGGCACAAAATAAATGCTGATCATTTAATCAAACATTATGTAGGCCGTGTAGCTGTAGGTATGCGTCACTTGGTGTGTTTATTTTTAGTAGCACAAGAGGTGGTCGGTGAGGTGTTGCCTTCCAATGGTGCGTGTAAACCTGACCGTCCTATGAGCCGTAACACAGTATCGTCCTCACATCTCATCTATTTTTATATCTAAAACGACACAAAGAAAAACAACTTAGTATCATTTTAAATTTTCATACAAAAATTTACGAAAAATAAATTTAAATGAAAAAATTTCAATAAACTTAAAATTATAGGCAGAATAATCGTAAATAATCTAGTATTACATATATGTGTTTCCTACCTCCATGTTTAATTTGCGATAAGCTCAACAACAAGTGCTTAACTTGATAACAAAATTAGAAATAGGTTTTTGCGTATCTAAAGAGTTAATCAGTGCCAAATAAAATGAGAATAGTTCTATTATCATTTATATGTTATTTACATAATTTACAAAACCAGATCCTTTGTACTTGAAGGTCAAACACATACTAATATCGTCAAATATTTCTCAACGACCGAATATTACTAATATATAAGCAACGAATACAGCAAACGTTAGACAAGACAATGTTTATTTTCACGGCTTCACACAACTCGTCGACTGGTTGGTTATTTTGCAACAAAACAAAATTATCGTTACCAAACCACGCGTCACTCCACTTGAAGCTTGGTCACAATACGGAAAACTTCCAACCAGAATAGATTAAATATAACGCTTGTTAGCGAGTTTATAGACGCTTTGATGGTGCCGTGAAAAACCGCGTCTTACGTACTCGTTATAGCACCGAGCGTTGCCCTCTCGGCTCATAAAATTATTTTACCAACAATTAGTGATTGTTCTCACCTAGACGTCTTTAACTCGAGACTTCAAACATTGAGGTAATTTCGTATAAATACTTGCAATATATATGCTCTATGTATATGTAGGGTATAGGTGTGTACGTATGCAAATCTATTTTTAAAAATAATTCTTAATTTTTATCGATCGATTATAAAAATACAATGATGACATATAGATGTCGACCTTAGAGACGATGTAATAAAATTGCAACTGATTTTAATTTACAATCATAGTATTGATTATCTTGACTCACTATGTAATCTGGAGCAATCCACTGATACGCGTCTACTACTTCACGTTTAAAAAATACGTCATGTCTTTATCATTTCTCTTAACCGGGTACCAGGAATTAATCTTTGATCTCCGTATTATATTAGGCCATGTGTTCGTATATCGCTTTAAATGCTCTTATAATGCTTTTGTACTAAAATTTATTCGCTTACGAAGACTCATTCAAAACAACCTGTGGCTATAAATTAATTAAAATATTTATAAATATTATATCGACGGATGTATGCATGAACCATACTGATCTCAATTCCTGAAACAACAATCATGTTTTGCTAACGTAGCAGGTCTATGTAGTACATAATGTAACCTAATATTTTAATATATATAAAAATAATCTCTAATCGCTTACGCTTTGGCTTATAAAAGTTTTGAGTCATGAAAACCGTGTTATGCATGCATGTATGTTTATCTTAGTTTTCTTTAAAATTATGAACGCGAGTATTGATCAACAACAATGCTAGAAACTTTGTTTAAACGTTGACAATCTCCTCCTCTTCTCCATGCCTTATCAACTCTGCAACACGCATGTTTGCTATCAACATGTTAATAACATGTTGATTCAACTTTTTTGCTTCATAAAAGTTTACCATACGAGGTTTTAACAATTCAATCACAATAAATGTTATTTAAATAATCTCTTATACAAAAATCGACAGAAAGAAATACACCGTAGAAAATACATGCAAAATAACACGGTATAACAGAGTAATGTATCATAAAATAATCAATTTAATCGCGATTACTTCATTAAGCGAGCTTATGTGCTTTGCTACATTGCTAAAATGCTTATCGAGTGGGCAAATGACTCAATCGTATGTTGTAAAATGTGCGACTGAAAGCTATGTGTAAATCTTGCGGCAAACCACGCTCACATAAACAGTTTAAATATCTCAATTCGCCCGCGTTTTCAGAAGGTGTTTCATATCAAGAAACAATAATAGAATAGTGCATTTGGTAGTTATTTAACGACGGGTGGGATACGATAGTGCGGCGCCTGTTTGCTGACGTGATGTGGTATACACAAAGTGCCTAGAGACTAATATCGTATAGACAGGCACAGCAGTTGGTTTATTTTGGACAGTGTTACGTTGGCGGCTTGCGTCTATGAATGCGGCAGACGCGCTATCCAAACGTCCATTTCGCCTCACAATATTTTATTTATTCAATAAATATTCCTCATCTATAGATCTATTTCTAGTCATAGTTTTTTGTTTATCATGGCACTTGGCAATATTATTAAGTCGACTCAGTTAACGTCGTTAAAGTTGCTAGCTTTTTTTCTATGATTGTAAATTGTCAACCGCTGTGAATATATTTGCGAATAGAAGTTAACGGTTACTTCACGAAATCTTAGGTGTATTGCCCCACAGACTCGCTTTAGCAATCCCGCTAACTTGTAAGTTCAAGAATTTTAATATAAACCACCGTTTTCTCTGTATTTATGTTATTACCATAACCAAAATGAAACATTGAATTTAATTCCTATAGATTATTTTACATACAACGAATATTACGAAAAATCTTATATCAAACATTATGTAATATTTTGTCTGTAGTTTCTAAATAGCCTGCGACTTACAAACGTTAATAATATGTGAGTTACGTACTAACACATTTTTTCAAATCCTATAAAGAAAAATCTTTTTATCTGAAATAAAAATGAATAAATTGATTTTGTTATAGTTTTTAACCAATATACTTCACACACGCGATCATTATAAAAGATCAGAAGAGTATATACAATAGGAAGTAACAAATATCATGATAGACCTAAACTAGATTCTAATACCACATCGCTCATACCGTACACATCGATCAGTAATAATCCTGTTTAAGTCATCACGGCATTGACTTGTTAAACCTCTACATAGCAGTAATGTGTATACTGTATCGCATTTACAGTCTAAGCACGTGCTATGCAATGACGTCATCAGTTATCTAGGAAGCGCGATGTCCATTAATCTCTCTTTATGATTTTTATTTATATTTCATTTGTACAGTATCTGATCGCAAACAGATATTAACAAGCAGCTATCCGTGTTGACTAATTGCTTGTATTTATCTCTGCTTTCAAGCATTCTGTGCGTGTACGCAAATAGACGATTCAACATCGATTGATTTAGCGCACGTTACCGATTATATTCGATTAAGACCTAAATATCAAACGCTACATTTGTGTTTCCTATTTAATAGTTACGCGTAGTTGTTGTTATATCATTTGCGTATTTAACTGATCTATTAAAACAGTAATACCTATACGGAAACTTCCTGTAGCCGTAGTGTTAATATCCTTTTGTCCTACATCAATAACATATTTCCTCGTCGACTTATGTTTAAACAAATTAAAGTTTTTACACCAGGTAGGTATGTTTTTATTATCCTTACTACGGTTTTAATTGTGTAATAATGTTATGCGTAAGAAGCCCGTCGATCAGGTTACACACGTCATAACGAATCGTGGTCAAGTCCGATTCCATATAGAGTTGACCTCGAAGTTTACTCGAGAAAATATTGTACAATAAAAATCGTCTTCCCTTGCATTCAGTAGAAATTAACAAATTAAATTATGTATAATATAAAAAATCAAACTAAAATGCAACTCAACTCAACGTCAGTGAAATTTCATCATGAGTCGCGCAAAAATATATTATAATCGTCTTAGATTTCTGATAACAGAATATTCACCTTTGAATATTGGTAATGGTAATCCACATTGTTTGATGCCGTTTATCAATAAAAAGTTATCACGTGTAAAATAAAGACTGTGATATCTAAAATAATTACATTATATGGATAAATTAATAAATTTTACCATTGTAAGTGCTAGCAAATATCTAAGAATCTGTTAGTTGTTGATAGCACTGTTTAAAATAAATGAAATGGATGAAAGAGCAAAGTTCGATGGGATTAGAATGATGATAGAAAATGACGTCACAACGTGCACATTGCCTATCAAAAGATTTGCGTTGCGCGCCTTCGTTGATTCAAGCAATGTACGTACGTGTATTTATACGCGACGTAACTGGCGAGATATATCGCATGCCTGCTCTGACTGGTTTATAGTCTGTTAAATTTACCCCTTTGATGTTATATTCAAAACTCTAATCACGGTTCTTTTCTGTTTCAGAACTGCCCGCGGAAGAAGGTAAGCAATGGCAACAACAGATGATATATAGAAAAATTATTTCAGTTATGTTCAAAGAGCATTTTCAATTCTCCCAGGCCATGTTCTTTTTAGTTATATTCAAAATAAATTTATGTAATAACAGTTTTGAGCTTCACACTTTATCAGTTTTATATGCTATATGCATACGTGGGACGTACTCTTTGAAGCAATAAAACGCTCGATTTTATGTTAATGTAAACATAGTTGTATTCTTTTCCACATTCCAAAAATGCTAATACAATCATATTATATTTTCGTCTATCGTATTATTTGGAATACCTTTATTATTTATTGATCCAACAATATATGCTGTCGTAAAAGTGTAACCCGAGCTCGATCCACAAGTACGCAGGATTTCTTAGCATACATACATATAAAAAAGAGTATTACATTAATCATTTTCTCCATAGGAAAAAGTATATGGCAGTTAGTTTTGGAACAATTCGATGATCTGTTAGTCAAGATTTTGCTGTTAGCCGCTATTATTTCTTTTGTAAGTATACTCCGTGGTAAAATAATTTTATTATTGTTTCGTGAATTTTCACAATTTTAATACTCTTTATTGTTTTTACAGGTATTAGCTTTATTTGAAGAACACGAAGATGCCTTCTCAGCATTCGTAGAACCTTTTGTTATTTTACTTATTCTTATTGCTAACGCTGTAGTAGGAGTATGGCAGGTAAATTGGTGCTTTGGGCATACATTAAAAATTTTAAATAATTTTCATATTCATAAAAATACTGATTTTATATTTATTTATAGGAAAGAAATGCAGAATCCGCCATCGAAGCTTTAAAAGAATACGAACCCGAAATGGGTAAGGTCGTGAGAGGAGACAAAGCCGGCGTGCAAAAAATTCGGGCGAAAGAAATTGTACCTGGTGACATCGTTGAGGTGTCCGTCGGAGACAAAATTCCCGCCGATATCCGCCTTATTAAGATTTATTCCACCACCATCCGTATTGACCAGTCTATCTTGACTGGTGAATCCGTGTCGGTTATCAAACATACCGATGCCATCCCTGACCCTCGCGCTGTGAACCAAGACAAAAAGAACATTCTCTTCTCCGGTACCAATGTTGCTGCTGGTAAAGCCCGTGGTATTGTCATCGGTACTGGTCTGAACACTGCCATTGGTAAAATCCGTACTGAAATGTCTGAAACTGAAGAAATTAAGACACCTCTTCAACAGAAATTGGACGAATTTGGTGAGCAATTATCTAAGGTTATCTCCGTTATCTGCGTCGCTGTATGGGCTATCAACATTGGTCACTTCAACGACCCCGCTCACGGTGGAAGCTGGATCAAGGGTGCCGTCTACTACTTCAAGATTGCCGTCGCTTTAGCTGTCGCTGCTATTCCAGAAGGTTTGCCCGCTGTAATCACCACATGTCTTGCTCTCGGTACCAGAAGAATGGCTAAGAAGAACGCTATTGTCAGATCCTTGCCTTCCGTCGAAACTTTGGGTTGCACATCTGTCATCTGCTCAGACAAAACCGGTACTTTGACCACAAATCAAATGTCCGTATCGCGCATGTTCATCTTCGAAAAGATTGAAGCTGGAGACAGCAGTTTCCTTGAATTCGAAATCACTGGCTCAACTTATGAACCTATTGGTGATGTCTACCTGAAAGGACAAAAAGTCAAATCTTCTGAATTCGACTCTCTCCATGAATTGGCTACAATTTGCGTTATGTGCAATGACTCAGCTATTGACTTCAACGAATTCAAACAGGCTTTCGAGAAGGTCGGTGAAGCTACCGAAACCGCTCTTATTGTGCTCGCGGAAAAAATGAATCCCTTCAACGTTTCCAAGACTGGTCTTGACCGTCGCTCATCTGCTATCGTTGTTCGTCAAGAAATCGAGACCAAGTGGAAGAAAGAATTTACACTTGAGTTCTCCCGTGACAGGAAGTCTATGTCTACCTACTGCACACCTCTTAAGCCATCCCGCCTTGGAAATGGACCCAAATTGTTCGTCAAGGGTGCACCTGAAGGTGTTTTGGACCGTTGTACCCACGCTCGTGTCGGAACCAGCAAAGTCGCCCTCAACTCGACCCTCAAGAGTCGCATCTTGGATCTCACCCGCCAATATGGTACCGGTCGCGACACTCTGCGTTGCTTAGCTTTGGCTACAGCTGACAACCCAATGAAACCTGAAGAAATGGACCTCGGAGACTCCACCAAATTCTTCACTTATGAAGTCAACCTTACCTTCGTCGGTGTCGTGGGCATGTTGGACCCTCCCCGTAAAGAAGTCTTTGACTCGATCGTCCGTTGCCGCGCTGCTGGTATCCGTGTCATTGTAATCACTGGCGACAACAAGGCTACCGCTGAAGCTATCTGCAGGTAAACTTAATAATCTATTTCAACAAAATAATTTATGTCACAAAATCATTTGAACAATATCTAAAACAAAATTTGATTTAGGCGTATTGGTGTATTCACTGAAGATGAGGACACAACTGGCAAATCTTTCTCTGGCCGTGAATTCGACGACTTGCCCGTACACGAGCAACGCGCCGCTTGCGCCAAGGCCCGTCTCTTCTCCCGCGTGGAGCCCGCTCACAAATCCAAGATCGTTGAATACTTGCAGAGCATGAATGAAATCTCCGCTATGGTAAGTAAAATAAACATTTCCATTGAACACTCGATAGCGCACAGCCCATCAATTTATGACTAATATTAAATGCAAAGAACATTTGTTACTCTCGTATTTATTGCTCCACAAATATCTTCATGTATTCTAAATGTGTTATTAATGTTTACAATTGTACTGTTGGGAGTCTGAATGTTTATATTAGCTTTGTTCTGTTGATAAATATTGATTTTATGGGAGATATTAGTCTATAATTCACAGATCGGATAAATATAACAATGATTTATTAAAACACACCTATCTAAATATAGCTTATTAAACGATGGAATAAGTCTAATGAAATAATAAGTCTAATGAAAATGAAAAAAAGCAGTGGTGGCTCAGTGGTGAGAACCTCGGACTTCAAAATCGATAAGTCGGGGTTCGAGACCGGGCGAGCGTGCAGGAAATAAATTGATTTTTCAATTTATCTGCGCATGTGGATATCATCACCACTGCTTAAACGGTGAAGGAAAACATCGTGAGGAAACCGGCATGTCCAAGAATTAAAAGTTCGACGACATGTGACATCTGCCAACCCGCACTTGGCCAGCGTGGTGGATTATGGCCTGAACCCTCATAGGAGGCCTGTGTCCCAGCAGTGGGAACATATATGGGCTGATGATGATGATGATGATGAAGTCTAATGAACCTCATTTAAAAACGGACTAGCCACACTACGTCATCCATCTGATATTTAATATGCTACTATACATAATTGTCTATTAATTTGAAATTGTTCTCTATTGTGATCACTTCACACTAAATAATTATTTTTAACAATCCAATATCAATAATACTTCGACACAGTATAGTTATCGTATCAACAAAACTCGACAGTTTCTAAAGTTTATATGATCTCGCAGACTGGTGACGGTGTGAACGACGCCCCCGCTCTGAAGAAGGCCGAAATCGGTATTGCCATGGGCTCCGGTACCGCCGTGGCCAAGTCCGCTGCCGAGATGGTGCTCGCTGACGACAACTTCTCATCCATTGTCGCTGCCGTTGAAGAAGGTGAGATATAACTTAGAATAGATTTTGTTTAACATTATTACTGTTAAAAGTCTTCTTGTTGTGAAAAAAGCAAACAAATAGATAAGAGTACGCAATCTACTTAAACAATGATTTTAAGCAAAAATACTGTCTTACCAGTGTAAGACATACACACATATCACTAGAAAATAGTAGAAAAAAATTGCTTTATGAAATATTTTATCGAAAAATTAAATTCCATAAAATGCCCCAGTTTACTGTTCGAAACACTGTTATCATCATAGCTCTAAAGTTGCGCAGTTGAATCCGTTATCTATGATTCACCTTTTAATTCCTACACACACAGCCACTACCTATTTTACCGAGCCACCATAGGATACGACTACTACATTTTATTAATAACTTTGAATAAAAAAGGACTACTGTAGAAACTTACTGATTATCCACTATCAAACATTGTGGTTTTTATTAAATATAATGAAGTTAATTCAATGATTCATAGCCAGGTAGCATCTTAAAGTTAACTTTTAAAACTGATTCTAATGTAACATATACATTCTTATTTCGTATGTTGGATTGAATTTATTAGTTATAAAAAAAACATTAAATTTTCCTTGACTTCGTAAAAGTAATTAATATCAATATTGTAATTTTGAAAAAAAGCCGTTTTGAAGTTCTCGTTATACAAAACTCTATATGACGCTTGAGTGGGCCACGGGTGGGTCTGGTATTTTACAACATAATATTATAGAGTACCAATAGGTACCCGACTTTTCAGTGTTGAATTAAAGACATTTCTATCGATATTGATTGATGTTTCCTTGCAGGTCGTGCTATCTATAACAACATGAAGCAGTTCATCCGTTATCTGATCTCCTCCAACATCGGTGAGGTCGTGTCCATCTTTTTGACCGCCGCTCTCGGTCTCCCTGAAGCCCTGATCCCAGTACAACTGTTGTGGGTCAACTTGGTCACTGACGGTTTGCCCGCTACCGCCCTCGGTTTCAACCCTCCTGACTTGGACATCATGGACAAACCACCCCGCAAAGCTGATGAGGGTCTTATCTCTGGATGGCTGTTCTTCAGGTAAGAACTTTGGCTGACATTTTATTTGTTAATTTTTTTTTTGTTGAGAAATATGGTTAAATATATTCTTTGTATAACATTAACATAATAATTCATATCATTGTACAACTAAAGAACCAGATTGCAAAATAAGTAACATTGAAATCAAACATAGTTTGCTGATTATTTGTCTAAATTATTCATAATAACATTTATCATTTAAATAAATATAAACATTAAACACCTAACCCAGGTACATGGCTATCGGTGGCTACGTCGGTATGGCAACAGTGGGCGCCGCCTCCTGGTGGTTCATGTACTCGCCCTACGGACCTCAGATGACCTACTGGCAACTCACCCACCACTTGCAGTGCCTCAGCGGCGGTGATGACTTCAAGGTATGCTGTTCACGTTTTTTACCAAAATTTTGACACATTCTGTTGACACATTGATTTTTTGTATATTTTTTATGGGTATTTTTTTTCTTGTTGACAATGCATATCCTCATCTCACAAATATCCATCCAAACAAATTTCAGGGCATCGACTGCAAGATTTTCACGGACCCTCACCCCATGACCATGGCCCTGTCAGTGCTGGTAACCATTGAGATGTTGAACGCGATGAACAGTCTCTCGGAGAACCAGTCGCTGGTGACGATGCCGCCCTGGTCGAACATGTGGCTCGTCGGCTCCATGGCACTCTCGTTCACCCTCCACTTTGTCATCTTATACGTCGAGGTGCTCTCGGTGAGTGACCATAGATTATAGATGGAAAACTTTTTTTTATTCGAGGTTTATAATTTTTAGATATCCCCATTACTAATTTTTATTACAATAACTACTTACAGCTTCAGTAATATATTACATTTATAAATAGCTCAAAAATATAAAAGTAATAAATGACTAAATAACTTTAACTCTTTATAAAATGATCTTATATACTCGAAATAGGGTAATTTGAAAAAAAATTTATAGTGGCCTTTAAAAGTTGTCATAAAAATATAATTTTTTTTATAGTCCAGTCACGGAAAATCAGTTTTTGTATTCTTTATATATTTAATTTTTCTTATTAGAATAGATAATTAATTGCCATGACCTAAACTTGTCCTAATTTCATATTAACTTAGCAATATATTCACATCACCTTGACATTTAAATTTAACCTAATATATGTATATTTATATTTGCATTTGCTTAAAAAGACCAACGATTCGTTATATCCTGTACATTAATATTTGATATATATTTTGCTATTTTTATCGCGTCTTGGGTGCCTGTATATGCTCATATAATAAATACGTCAATGCTTATATTATCCAGTGGTGTAACTAGAGGGTGGCAAGTCGGCAAAATGCTACGGACCCCTAGACGGAAGTAGCCTCCGTTCAGAGGAGAATTGCCAATATTTTTCATTACATATTTAATAAAAAAAAAATACTTTGTCTTTAATTTATTTATGTTGTCTATTTACTTGTAGACATAAGCCCAAAAAATTTTAAAAAGAATGTGGTCCAGTTTATTCATCCCATGAATTTGCGATAGGCCTCGAACAATGTTGCATAAATTATGCACCTTTCATACTTCACCTCGTACATCCTTACCTTCCTCGAGTATTGTTGAAAATTGCGATTGCAATCTACGACTACTATTGATCACCATTTTAACATCATCTCACTACTCGATCGGTATTATCACCTCCACTCGAATGTCCGCAGGCCGTGTTCCAAGTGACGCCGCTGTCGGTGGACGAGTGGGTGACGGTGATGAAGTTCTCCGTGCCGGTGGTGCTGCTGGACGAGGTGCTCAAGTTCGTCGCGCGCAAGATCTCCGACGGTGAGACGCGTTCCCTGGCCCACTGGCTCGACGGCATGCAGTGGATTGTGCTCATGTGGGCCGTGTTCTTTGGCATCATCATCTATGGACCGATATAAGCGAGCCGCTACCCCGTTTGATTCACAACCTAATACCCCCCCGCCGAATTCTGCGCCACCCACGCTCCGCGGGCTTAGTGACGTTTTTGACAGACTATTACATGTGTTTCCCTGTGGGTTAGAGAGGGTCTATGTTATGAAATGTTACAATTTATATTCGTTTTAATATCTTGCAGTATGAAATGAGCATTCTGTATTATTTAGATTTTTGTTGATCATACTTGGGTTTACGTCACACTATACATACATTAATACTTTACTAGTTATCAAAAATAGATCTGTCAAAAAGGTTCTTCAAGTATATAATATAATCGTAGCATACAGTGTTGGGTGGCGCAACGAATTCCACTGTGGAAACCCATGGACAATGAGCATTAGCTCACCACAGTACATCTAACCGTTTGGAATGCTAATCCACGAGATGTGAAGTGACCCCTGTGTGTGCCGTGAGACTGTGAAGGAACAAAGTGTTTGGTCAGCTGACATATTGGACTCAGCGGTGCTGTGCGTCCGGAATGTTCTACTTAACTCTAGTAGTGTCCTTAGCAGTAGGTGTATGAGCGGACGCCAAGACCGCTCGTGTGATTGCATTTCTCATGTGCGAGACAATAAATAGACAACGGAGCCTCATTGAGTTCTTTGCGATAATAATTTTATAAGTCGAGTGGCTGTGAACACCAACCTAAATTCAGAACACCAAATTTTTTTATGATTTTACACGTGAATTTATAACGATTGTAATTTTATAATTTTATAGTGATTTAGTAAGGATTAGTTTCTAAAGAGCTCCGTTTTTACAAATTTTATAGTTAACTCGCACACGGCTCAGTATCTTGTCCTTTTGGACTGCAGACATTTTACCTTACTGTTACTAGTAATGTGCATCTTTATCATAGGATATTTATTGTAAGTTAGGTTCGTCGCTATCATTTGTCGACAATTTATTCTCAATATATAGAGAAACTGTTTTTTCTTCAGTCCTCTCACCTGTTGCTTGCTAACAAATCTGATGCATCTGCCACCCTTATGTTTGTGATAACATTGTGCATCTTGTATGCAATGTGTTAACTAACAAATTAGTAAACATCTTTTGTACCGAATTTATAGTCAATGATTGAATAGTTTATTTCCTAGTTAAATAAATACTTTAAATAAAAATATATCCAGAATTCTACATGAAGCAATATTAATGTTACAGTTTATTAACTACTAGTTTACTGTATTGGGTTTGGTAATTCCTCTGTATTTTTAAAATAATTTAAGTCTTTTGTTCACATATGTTACAAGAATTGATGTAAAAGATGTAATTACTTTACTTTTTACTGTGGGACATAATATTATTGTGTATTTTAGTTTTTTAAAGGGATGTATCAAAATTTGTCCATAAAATCTTAGAAAATTGTAGATCTAAGTGATTTATTTAATAGTGTTATAATAAAAACTTGCACGAATGCATTGCATGATTTTTTTTCGAGAGTACAGTTTGTTGTGATTTTTGCCTTATGCTGCATTTTATATATTGTGAAACAGTTATTATATGATGTACAAAATAAATTAAATAAAAGTATACTATCAAGGTCAGCCAGTCGCGAACTATGTACACTACACACTGCACAAACAAGAGCATGCTCAACCTGAGTACTGTTGACATCCAAAACCCTTGCTCTTCAATTTATAACTATTCTACTACCTTGTAAAATTGTTACACACTAATTGTATATTTATTAAAGGTAAGAAGTGTTCCCTTGAAACCAATTGATTACCTTCGTCTTATTATTTCACTCTACCTTACTCCTTTGCACATTCGAGAACACGCACACGATCCTCGTTGTCGCCTCGCCGTACTAACTCCGTGTTGTGTGTTACCTGCTAACAAAAAGTTTTGCAAGCTTCAAAAAACAGCTTATTGGCTACGAATTTGCAAAATTCTATATTGAAATCTGTATAATAATTTGTATCCGAGATTTCCACTTGGAAGTGGGTCTCGTTGCAAAACTTTCCGAGGCCGCGACACAGGAGCTGTGTCCGCGGCGGCCGCATGCACTAACGCGGTGTTGTCTGCCCCCAGCCACGGCGTGGAAGGTGTAAGCGCCCGGAGCCCTCGCAGCACTACTGCACGCACATATTCCATGAACACTCATTGTTTGTTGTGATCCCGCAGTGAAACTACACATTTAGTAACTACGACACGGTTGTGATCTCTGCATAAAGACCTAGTAAGTTCGGACGGCGGCACTCGCTCGGGCGCACCACACTAACGCTAACGTTGTTTTGCAGTGAACGAGGTGGTCGTTGACAAGTGGTAAACGCCACCGATTCTTAGTTCCTCATCCGCTTCTCTCTGCTACTTCTACCGCTCTCGTCTCGGTATAGTAATCGAATGAATCATAGATGTTCTAACGAGTCGCCGAATAGACCAAGATAGTTAGGGGTCAGGTGCCTCAGGCACGACACGAAACGGCTCCGACGCGACATCGACGACCGACGACGAAGCGCGCGCCCCCACACCCACCTACGCTAGTTCACCAGAGAGGACATGTTCATAATGTGTATATAAATACAATATATGCTTAGGAGATTTAATCAATTTGTTTAATTACGTTATTATTATTAATGAAGACTACATGGTGCCCGTCGACAAAAGCAGTGCGATAGACTATGTGTACTTAAGTTGACAGCATGCTATTAATTTATTGTTATATTTTTATTCTCTTCGTCTAGTTTGCTTATCTAGAGCCTTTATCTTTATTTCTATTAGTGCTGACACCTCGACGAGCAATATGGTGTCTGTAAGTGAAGGGTAAACATTATTATCCAGTTTGGGACCTAAATGTGTCCATAAATTTAAACATACCTGTACATTTTAATGTATTATTGTTTTGTACAATAAATCGTTATAAAATAATACTTGTTTCATTTTACAGACATCGATAACTCTGCTATTGGTTCGGTAATAATTAATCAACTTCAGTAAAAGGAGGAGATTCTCAAATCGACTGTATTATTTATTGTTTGTTATCTCGTAGCTTTTTATAGTACGAATTGATTTCAATTATTATTTTTATTTAAAAGATGGTACTTTCTTTGTGCTTTTAAATTTGGTCCAATTTGAAGACGGTTTAGTTTCTTGTTAAAAATAATCATTTACATACTAAAGAATCTTCAAGAAATTTTTATTATAGACTAGTAATGCTACCAAATGATCGTAATTTATTATATACATTTGGAATAAGACTACTTTGCAACTATTTTATTTATAGCTGAAGTAAAACCTATAATATTGACTCTTTTGCTTGTCGATTTTGCTTGGTGCATTTCCTCTGAACAAATCCACGGACTAGTAAAGCCTAAGCTACATCACTTTCAAGTATCAATGTCGGTTCAGTGGCTTTCGTATGAATATTATAAGTATTCTTATTTTCAGTATAGAAGCATTAAAATGCTATATAAGAATATAGAAAAGTCGATCATGAGACGAAATTTGAACGCGCGCCTTTGCCGTAGCGTGGCAACACCTCTCGCCCACTCACGAACCTTCCCCGGTAATCGAATATCTTCTATTATTTCTGTTTGTTGTGCAAGAGTAGTATAATAATACGGGTAGTAAAATAATACTGTTTATGTACTGAGTTATGCCTTAGAGGCTTCAAGTATGTATGAAAAATTATGATACAGGAGTCAGCAGGAGTAATATGTTTGTAATATATTCCATGAGGCATGATCATAGGGAATTATTTTAACAACTCGTTTCGCTGATTGTAACCGTTGTCGTTGAATCGTTGAGACTTGAGACCCCGATAAGTTGACAATTGACATCGTCTACGGTCTAAACCAAAGAGTAGTATAATAGTCTAAACTCTAATGTCATTTTTGCTAGCAAACGGTTTCCTTTCATCTTGTCCTCCTGGCTGCTCGTTTTCAAGTTCAAGCTTTTCGAAGTTATTAAAATAGTCACCATAACAGTAACTTTTATAATGTGACTTATTATTTGTAGTTCTATCTAAGGTCTAATTTTAAGTACAAATAATTAAAAAAAATGGAGACATCAAAGTAAGTTGATTACCTTAATGTTTAATATACGTTTAGTAAACGAAAGTCAATTAATTTGTTTTGTGTTTTTAGAATAGATTCGGATTTACCTAATAAAATGGCACATTTAGATATAATGGAGATAGGAGAATCTTCTAATGCCAATGTATCAGAGTCAAAATCTAGAGTGTTAAGAAAACGCAAACAGTTATCACCTGAAGTAAACAAACCCTCGAACCGTCGAGTTAATATGAAACCCCGAAAACATAGTATTGTAACAGAAAATGCCAATTCTAAACAAATTGAGGCATTATATCTTAATAAGAAGGTGAAATCCTTATCACAGACATTAGAAACTATTTACGAAGAGCCTAAAACTAATAATGTGGACTCTAATACCTTAATAGGTGGAAGGAAAGTGAAAAGACTGGTGACATTTCAAATAGGTAACCATTATACAAAGGAGAAAATAAAAAAACGCAGAGCCAAAATCAAAAAGTTGTTGGGTAATAAATCAATTCTGAATAGAAAGAAAATTCCGATGAATGTTTTCCTTAAAACTATTGAATGCTTGGAGTTAGATGAAGTTGCACCT
>NC_052121.1:2882689-2891472 GCF_012273895.1 Zerene cesonia | reverse complement strand
CCGCTGCGCCTCCCGCGCCGCTGCCGCCCGCGCCCGATCCGCCCCCTTTTGATGTCTCGCTGAAAATTTAAGAACATTTATTTGGTCACTACCGACTTTATATTGGCTATTAATTTACGAATTACGTAAGTTTAAGTGCAGTAGATAATTGAATATAGTTATTATAATAGGCAGAAATGTGAATTAAGAGTCGGGCACACGTATTTTCTCGCACATAATTTCATTAACGATTAATTTTAAATGCATTGGCCCACTTAGGTACCTAAATTAAGTATATAATAATTTTTTTTTTCATATGTTGTGTTGCCTAAAACGGTTAATCTCATGATGATCACGACTGACATAAACAAACTTCACGTTATGTGCCCTCCTCTCGCGCGTATGTGTCTGTGTACACTCACAAGGTGGAGTAGGAGGCGCGGGCGGCGGGCGGCGCGAGCGCGGGCGCGTCGTCGCACGGCGCGCGCCCCGCCGCGCTCAGCAGGTAGTTGCTCGACTCGCTGAAACAGTTCGACAACCTGCTTCAAATTGTATTACTGCCTCGAGTGCGCCGACTGGCGGTTACCGGCGACTTTGAATTCGGCCTCTATGGTATATTATATATGGTATTCCTATTTCAAACCGTATTCCTATTTCAAAGGGCCCTTAGGTTTACAGATGTTAAAATCACATGATGCAAGAACAACGACTCAATGAAGTTAATTAAATGTCTTATTAGATAGGTGTATCCATGTGTAGGATAAATGTGTATCTCCTTGACTCCTATGAAAGAGAATCACCTTTAAGATGAAGAAGAAACTTAAGAGCATTTTATATCAAAGCTCCTCCATTAAAACATAAGCAAAAAGTAGTATCTCCAATACAGATATCTGTACAACGCAACAGTAATCAGTAATATCGTAAGACGTCCCATATCGCGACGACCTCGGCAATGATCGCGAGTAAACCCCATTGCAATATGGCCACGATAACACCACTTTGTACTTTAGTGCTGTTCACAGCATTCTTTTCCATTTTATCTATGCTATTTCTGACGTAATATTGTTAATATCACATTGAATGCACCATCAAAACGCATTCACCAATATATTGTTGTATTTAATTAAAATTAAGGTGTGTAGGTTATAATTTCGATAGTAAGGAATGTTTAGAAATAATCCCGACGATATTTCCAGAAATGGAGGCTCTCATCGCCAATGAAATTCAAGTCTTTAAAAATGTTTAAAACTCTTTTGCCATCTTTTACTATGTCAATTAATCATCGGGCACGCTTGCTTCTTGTTCTTGCACGCTTCACGCTTACTCTAGAGCTATTTTCGCTTATCGGCGAACAATAGGCTTAAATTATATTTTTAAGGACCTGCCTTATCTAGTTATGATTAACAAAAATGACTAAGGCCTTTCGCAAATGCACAACATTACAATGCTCGTCACATTATAATGTTTCACTTTATAAAGTGAGGTAGACAAGTATCTAATATTAGCATTAGTGTGTTCATGTCACGAAATCGGAACCTACCTAAATCATTAACATCAACAACCACGGTTCAAGATACTTACACTGGGTCTATGTCGTAACGACGACCCACCCATTAATTTTAATAATATCCATGAACTAGTTTCCATGATGAATGGGTGTTTGATAAGAGTTAACACGGAATGTTTACGTTGTACGTTATAGGCGCGGCTCCGTTCAGACACCATGTGTTATAGAGTTTTGGTCGTGAGTCATGAGATAATCGAGTGTAAGCAGAGGTCGCGATAAGGCGGACCACCGACATTCAATCGATTTCGTCATGGTGTTATCAATTCCATTATTACTACAATTAGCTCATATTTACGCAGTTATCTATTTTAAATTACAATTGTTTTTTTTTCTGTACAGTGTTTACAATACAAATACTTGAATAGGTACTGTCGTACTTGGTCGTGAACAATGAGATTTTGTATATATTTTACATATTGTATTATTTTTTATTTCTGAGAAAGATATACTATGCACACAATTAGGATATCGGACATTGTTTTAAAATGTCTTGTTATTAACATGAAATATTTATTATATAGAAGTCATAATTAGAAACGAACGCATTTATTAACATTAATTTTATATGATGAGATGAATGAAGTATTCAGAAGTTATTTGAAGGTGTAGTATTTTCTTGTGGTTGGTCTTACGCGAGTATTATACATTTAGAAATTAAAAACTATTCAACGGATTTTAAACGCGATTTATTCATTATATTATTAACCCGACGTTTCGAACATTTTACAGCGAGCGTGGTCACGGGGAGACTCCTGTCGTCGAAACGTCGGGTTAATAATATAATGAATAAATTGCGTTTAAAATACGTTGAAAAGTTTTTAATTTCTATTTGAAGGTGGTTAAGTTTTAAATTGCAACATTTCGATCAAAGGTATTTATAGATAACAATCTGCTACCGAAAATCGAAAATAGTATAACATATGATTTCACTGATAAGCACTTTTTAAACTCAAAGATAACAAAATGATAAATATACAAATCTCTAACCAAGATATGTTGTGGTTGCTGGTGTTATGCTATTTACAGTTTAACATTTATCTTTACGAAATTGCCTTTTTTGGTTGAATTAGTTTTTAGACAGACGCATATCTACCTTTTATTACGCGAGAGGAGGGCAAGCGAGCCTACCTAAATAGCCAATAACACATGATAAATGCAATAGCATTAAAATTATCAGATATACAAATCATACTCGCTTCCGGGAGTGCCTTATCTACCACTGACATTTATAATAATACACAAATTGAACTCTTAAATACCATGCTATTCTCTCTAAGTATAAAGCAGCAAAGGGGTCCGAATTACCTGGCCGTCCGCATCCTGAGCGCGGCGCAGTTCTCCTTGCACTTGTAGGCGAGCACTTGCTTGATGCGGCTCACCTCGACGTCGGGGAAGTGGCGGCTGACGTAGGAGATGAGCGCGTGCACGCGGCGGCGGTCCAGCGGCGGCTTGGTGGGGCGCGCCTCCTGCCCCGCGCGCGACCAGCGCTGCCCCGTCACCGAGCACGTGGCCAGCTCGATCGGCGAGAACAGCGCCGCCGCCAGCCCGCGCGTCACCTTCCTGTAGTCCCCCCACTTGACGCCCCTCAGCAGGTCCTCGCGGATCTCGACGCCCTCGCCGAGCTTTATCTGTACACGTGAAACGAACCTTCAAACCGCCAGTCACGGTTCGACACTTTTTGCGCTACTTCGTCACAGATAACCCTTGATAATTTTTACAAGTGTACGCGATAAAGTAGCCCGTTCCACGGGTGGGCAATAATCACGGTCGCTGTACGATCCTTATCTGTTTCTATTGGCGAAGAGGTCCATATTGTAATAACCCGATAAAAATACGACAGACAAATTCATACTTAAAATATGGTCTTTAGTGTATGGAGACTTTTCGATGCCGTACTATTTAAAAATGAATATGAATGCTTGAATATGGTTATTTAAAAATATCCGGTTTAAACCAAAATATGTATTGACGGCAGTGTACAAAGGTTAGGAACTCTTATATCAGTCAGGCAGTTCAAAGCTATATGTTTTTTAATACTGTATAAAGAAATATATATGTTACAGAAGCAAAATCTCAATTGTTTGGAAATACTTTATTTTTCCTATTGTATTAAGATTTAATAGAAAACAATGTCCCCTTTAGTAGCTAAAGTAACAACGTATTTGAAACGTAACGACTTATTTAAATCTTCTAATAAACACGCACATCACATTAAATTAACATGAGGTGTTGATGACACTGCGATTGGCTAAACGAGGAAAAATTAACTTTAACTCCGCACTGTGTCATAGTGAAAAGTGTAAAGTAATAATAAAAATAATAAAATAATCTACAACATTAGTAGATTACAAAAAATTCAACATACAGATTAGATGGTAGTGTTAGTGAAGTAAAATGACTCTAAATGCTTTTGCAAATAAATCTTATATAGTTTTCTACAATAGCACATTTTGAAAGTTTAAATTACGCATTGCACGATAATTGAAAAGATTCTTAAGAAAAATTTCCACTTCGATTTGGCGTTATATTCATAACTCTGTTTATCGATTTTGTACGGATCTTAAGTTGTTATTATGAAAAAAAAACACAATTATCATGACTTAATCAATAGGTATAAAGTATACACGTATTGGAAATCTAAACAATATATGCTTTATGACAAAACATATCAAAATGCTCCATTTTGTGTCAAAAGGTCGTTTGGACACAATCTGTTTAATTGAACAAAGCAAATACATAATTCCGATCATAGTCCTCCATACTTTGCCATCGTATAACTAATGATATTAGGTTGTTAACTTGCTTATCGAAATTTCAAAAGCTAATTGTACAAATAGAATCGAATAATGAATAAGCCATCTCTTTCTAAGTTCTACCACGAATATTTTAAGACGGATATACCTACAAGTAAACTTATTAAACCAATAGTAAAATGCAATGTAATATAAATAAATATCTTACGAGTCTCGGCGCGGGCGCCCGTTCGTTTTCTCTCTTGAGCACGAAGGGCAAAGCGCGGCGATGTTGCTCCAACCACACCGCGTCGGGCACCGGCCGATTCCTTCGTCCGTCCCAACGGCCTGCAACTAGAAATTGTTACATGCCTACATTTTTTTATGTTTAAATTTCGAACACCACGTTCCCTTTGCTACCAAAATTATCTTGAACATTCTAGATTTTTTTGTTAGGTATATTTATGTTATTTAATCCCAAATTCGTCATAAAATACAGTCTCGTTTAATAATATTCTATTCAAAATCGACTGACGACTGTAATCTAGTAAAAATTTATTACATATAACATCCTTTTTTAGCAATAGTTCTTTTTTACTAGAAAATGTTTTCATGTCTACGAAACCAACTTACCATTCCATTTTTATGACATTGCTAAGAAAATTAACAAAGGTTCTGCTATAAGTAAATTTGGGCAGGTAATATAAATGTGAATAATAATAAATTGTTAATTTATGGATAAGAATTAAATAAGACTATTTTTAGAAGCAAAGACATGTATATATCTGCAATATTTTATTTGTTGTATCTCGTAAAAAATTACAATGATTTATATACATATTTAAAAATGTTTGCACAAAGCAATTGCACAGACGATTGCGATTATATTACGATATAATATTAATATAAGAACAATTGATTTATGATGATAAAAATAAAAATGATTTAAATTTGATCTTCCTTAATTAAGACCATAATATATAGAAAAACTCGGAATTGACACTTCGTGGCGATATAAAGTCTATTTTAGTGTCGAGGAAAACGAAACGCTTAAGTTATCATAAAGTTATCTGATATCTGTATATAGTAACAATTAATCACTGCGATCTATTATAAAAATATATGTTTGGTCAAGTGAAAAACTTAATAAGTAGGCAATAAGATAGGTAGTCAACAAAACATCACGTTGTTAATAAGCAACAGTCTGTCTATATAATAGTATTATCATAATAAAGTATTGCCTTAGATATGATATATAATAATAATTATTGTATGTATGTGGTGTAAAAGCGTGCCACTGATTAATTATTATTTATTAATACAATTTATACTTAACACGAAATTAAACGACATCTATACGAAAGTAGCATGTCATCGATTTAAGCATTAATATTTAATTACTTTATGAGAATATTTTTGTTTAAATTTACATCCATATACATCGTAATCATAGTGATAGAGTTTATAGGAAATGTCTATTTCATTAATTATTTTAATACGAGATTTCCATTTTGTTTTTCACTGACGAAAAATCGCATTTGAACTTAGGAATACAATATATATAAATTACTTATTATTTTATGATTAGATCGAATGATAAGCATTTTTATATTCTATGCGCAAATTTAAAACATTTAAACTTGGCGATTCACACTAAAATAAGTATAATATAAATGCAAAATAAAATTTAGAGATCATGGGAACTAAAAAATGAGATCTCAATTAGACTCACTATACGAATACTTTTTTTTACAAAGATAAACTAATATTGTAATTCACAACCCTAATCATATCATCGACATCGTTCCCTTTTTAAAAGATGCTTAGAGATGTTTTTTTAATGACTAGATGCGTTTTTCCATGGCAATCATAATATATCAAAGTCTAAAAATCAAAATATTTTCAATAATAGACTTAGTTCATTAAAATATTAGCAAATACATGATTAGTAAAATTTCATTTCTTAAAATCTACTGAAGAAGCACAAAGTGCCCTGCGATTGGATTTTTATGGCAACTTTAAAAATCGAATTATGACACGTGACGATTAAAACGTTAAAGTAAACGCTGATTAATTGAATAATATTCATAACGTGCGAGATTTGTACAAACTATAACCGGGAGCCGTCCAATCACTCAACTATATAACATCTGTGTAAAGATAAAACTATTGTGTATAAAAATATCACTTCTGTTATTGTTTTCCATCACGGGTTTATGTAACTTGTATATTCGACACATAAAACGGACACGGTCGACCCTCCCCAACACATTCATAGTAGAAAAAAAAAATTATATCTATTCTAAGAATAATACATAATATAATATTCGCTAAACGTCGATGGAGAGGGTCGAGCGAGAGGATAACATGTATAATGTAAGTATTTATATACAATATGTAACCTGTAAATAATCTATGATAAAAATCAGCACCGGTTGCAACAAATGTATTAACAATCAGTCTATTGTCAGAAAGGAAGGTACTCGACTCCCTTTGACGAGGCCCCTCGCAACATAACTATTAGTCTTACATAATAAACAGACAACATGATTCAGCACTACAGTTAAAGCCGAACAACACGATGTGGGGAGTCCCATACGCATGCTGTATACGGCTATCATTTATATTATCAAGGTTTAGCTAGAGGAGCGTCATTAAAGGGATATTAACTGGCACATGGTATACTATTGAAAGGCACCCAATAAGCGGAGGTGTGACGGCAGATAGGCCCCCGGCGACACTCTGATCACAGACTAGATATACCTACAGACAGTCTTCGATATTTCACATTAAGCCACATCTTCACAATATTACCCAACGAACTGATACGCCGACAGCCCCGCAGCGCTTAAAGTACTTTGAACTATTCGTTATTGCTTTTTTTTTTTATAAAAAAATGCCCTTTCCAAGTCAGATTTACAACCAATAAGATATTAATGGAAGAACAGGAAACTATTAAATACGAGAAAGTTTAACTGTACCTTATAAAGTTATTTTATTTATAGAAGACAAGGTTCAAAGAGAATAATTCTATTTATATTCTAAATTTGAAGGTAAATGATAATGTTCCAAAATATCCATTGCTCATTCATTACCCGCAATAATTTAAAAAAATTTTCGTAGCAAACATACTATGTTCTGTATTTTATTTCACGATTTTTGTTCAAGGAAATATATTTTCATTCAAAATATTAAACATAGAGATTAATACATAGAAAATGTGATGAAATATATATATTTTTTAAATCCAATGGAAGCAATAAAATGGAAAAAGCGAAGGTATATCAAAGATGCACATGTGATATATTATAATATATTCGAAATTTTAACTGAAAGTTCTACGAGTTCATAAGAGATTAAATAATAGAAGTAACGTTCATAACAATAAAATGGATGATATATCGTTATCGGGCAACCGCATACACTAAACGTGGTCGAGTAGGATCGGGCGGGCGGCGAGCGGACGTGCGACAAGCGAGTACGGGGCTGTCGAGCGGGGAGAGAGCGCGTGAACGGAGCGTGTAAGGTCAGCGGTGCGCGGGCCGCAGGGCAGGCAGCGGCGGCGGCTTGAGGCGCGCCGGGTGCTGCGCCAGCGTGTGGCGGCGCAGGTACAGCGGCGTCTTGAAGCAGCGGCCGCAGGTGGCGCACACCACCGGCTGCGCCTCGTGTATGAGCCGCACGTGCTGCCGCAGGTTGGACGCGTTGGAGTAGCGGCGGCCGCACTGCGCGCACCGCACGCCCGCGCCCGCCGCGCCGGCTGCCAACAACACCACGTTCGCACTGCGCCCCCCGGACTCGCGCCGCCCGCGCGCCCCCCCCGCGCCGCCGCACCCGGCACCCCGCACCCGCCTCCCGACCCTCTCGCTAATAGGATCTCGCTATTGCCTCGCTCTGCGGGAGGATAGACTCCCTTCCTTAAGCCGTTGTTAGAAATTCAGATCAGTAAGCTGCAGTGCAGTAAACGGTGCCCGAAGGCTCTTATCTTTTTGATTTGATTCGTACAACGCGTTACACGGCTGGCGCTTCGTAAAATTGATAACATCCTGATAATATAAGACAGCCTTCGATGCCGATACCGTGTCTCTCGGCAGTTATGAGGTTTTCGATCTAGAATTTCTGACAGGTGCCGTCGGCCTTAGACCGATAACCTCTAAGTTAATGTTTGGTAATGTAGATGTACAGATCTAACAATGACTACATGTACAATGACAATACATGGACAATACTCGATAAAGAAATTTAAACTGTACTGATCCGCGTGACGCTTTCATAGATCGTGGTCGCTAACACGATAATATGATAATTGTAATGAAATGTATGATAACGAATGCGAATGTATTATTTTCAATGGCTTCCTTGCGATCACCCCAAACAAATAGCGCGCGTATTCGTCAGCGATAAGTTTCAAACGAATTGAAATAATTAAAGTATGAGAATCCTATTAGCGTAGATGGCGTCGGAGCCAGCGAATGTCGAGTACGCCGGAGGGCGCAGTGGGGGCGGCG
>NC_052121.1:2872831-2881689 GCF_012273895.1 Zerene cesonia | reverse complement strand
TTTTTTTTTTTCAATTTTTATTTAAGTTTAATCTGGGGACACTTCCCAACGCATTAGCTTGCTCCGAAATGAATTAAAAGAAAATCTGTTTTCTCTTGAAATTCAAAAATTAACATAATAAATAATTATGTTGTGTTGAAATAAATACTATGTTGAAATTGATATTCAGTCCATAAAATTGGACAAAAAAAATCTTATATTTACATGTATAAAAAATAATTTATTTTTCCAACATCATACTGAAGTGAATCACCATAATTTATCACTGATAACATAAGATAAATGATAAGGTTCATACCTTATTACTACTTTATTTAACAACCAAAGTCTCCAAAAGCTAGATTTTGCTGTTCAATTGTATTATCTTTTAAATTACACTTTCAGAAGCATTTCTTACCAAGTACATTGAAATAAATAAGTTCTAAAAGAAGTATAATATTGATGGAAATGCAAAAACAAAAAATTCATGAATTATGTAACTAGCAAATTAAAAAGCAATGCAAAAACTTTTCAAAATTATTGTTATAATTTGCATACTTAATAATTACTAAATTAGTTCACTATTATACTTAATTAAAAGTAATATAAATGTTTTCAAATCTAAAGGATCAACAGTAATCGAGTTAAGCTTAGATACTGTAGATATATTTTTGTAAGTCAATATTTTCATTTTGGTAATGAAACATTTTGTGTATTTTCCATTATCATAGCCCATTTATTGAGCAAGGCTATAGGCTATACATGTACCACGGGCGAAGCCGAGGCGGGCCGCTAGTTAAATATAACTTTATAAGATTTTAAAGTTGAATTATTGTTTTTAAACCACAGGTTCTTAGGGCATATCAGTTGTTGGTTGAAGAAAAGGAGCCTCAAAAAGAGAAAGGTTATGTCGGAGCCTTATATGGAGGCATCAAGAGATGTCTGTTGGACAAGCATTTACACCTTCAAGCCAAAACCGATTACATCGCGCATCTCATAGCTCGAGCTGAACCAGAGCTCCTGGGGAATCACCGAGAACGACACGCAAAAACTTTGGAAATTGCGCAGGAAGAGGTAAATATTGTCTTCTGCTAATGAAGATTTCTTGATAATAAATAGCCTAGCAATTTTAGCAATAATTTTTGTGTAATTTTTCCATGAGCACTCCCAATACTTTATAGTATATAGACTTATCCTTCCTCATATAGGACCCTGTCCCGTTGTCACTACAAGGGAAAAAAATTATAGACTGATAATGAAGACTACAAAATTGGCTCAATCATTTATTTTTATTTTTAGACTGTAAAATATTGTATTTTTTTTTTCGTGAAGACATGAAATGATAATGATTGTATAACACAGGTGCTCATTTGTCTCGGAATATGCATATATGAACGGCTGCAACGCATTTCACTACGATTACGGGAGGAAGAAGGAACATGTCAGACCTTAGCTGCAGTGGGAGTTGAAGCGCTTTATCGCAAATTCGAAACGGCTGTGGAGCTGAAAAGTGGAGTCTCCAAACTACAATTGCTGTACGATGAGATAACTCAAGAAGAATTGACCAAACAACAAAGGAAAGAACAGAAGAAACTAAAACGGCGCAAGAAGAAGGAAAGGCAAGCTATTGAAAACAAGTGCAAAGTACGTATAATATTTATAATTGTACTTAATGCAATTTGCAAAAGCAATTTGCATTCACACAATGATACTTATCTATATCACATTATTTCTTGAATTCATTGTTCTTATAGAATCAAATTTGATGCTGCATCCTGAATTATATTTATTGTAATGTTTTTATATCTCATTTTCAAATTAATGAATTAATTAAAAATTAATTTTAACTTCAAATTAATTGAAAGCCTCGGTGCAGCCCATTCTATGTATAGATCTGACAACTTCAAAGTGGTTTATTTTTATTTGGTTTTGTAAAAAATAATTATTATGTTAATTTTTCTGAACAGGAGGTCGATTCCGAAGAACCCGAAGAAAAATGCGATTGCGAGGAATGTTTACAAGAAGCGAGAGACACGCCAACCGATTTATTATCACCACAAAATTATAATTTATGTTACGAAGCAATGCAAACCAATGCAGATGGTTGCCATTCGTGCCAAGATGATTATACGGAGCACCGTTCGCCAAAGAAAACGAACGAGAAGCATGCTAAAAATGGAAACCATTCACCAAATGAGCACTCACATGATTGTGGTTACTCGTCTGGTAACAATGGTGGATGTTGTGAAACTATGTCTGGATCATCCTCACTTATGAGTTCACCTGAGGGTTCAGAGGTAGCATGCTCAGAAGGGTTCTGTAATCACGAGAGAGGCGACTGTCTAGATATATCCAAGAGTGATAAGTTTTCCTGTACTGGCTTCACACTTTCTTTACAAGAAATGCTGGTATGTTGGACTTGCACATTCAAGTTTCGATTATTTTTTTAATACATTCCCAATGCCTTTTTTATACAATAGCACTTCTACTATAATAAGGCTTCGCCTGTGGTACATAGCAATTTAGCTTAAAGCATTCAGTGATCACATACATATTTAGCTGTGAAATAATTTTTGAGATTGGTTCATTGATTCAAATGTTATTGATTGGTTGATGGTTCCAAACATATATAATAGACTTTCATGTAAATTAAATTGATTGTTGATGTATGTGAAAAAATGTAACATTTTGCCAACTTCAGTATTATTTTAGGTTATGATGGAAATTTTTCTGCTTCATGATTATTATTTGCTATCAGGGTGGTCAAATCGAAAGTAATAAAAATAACTGATTATAATTTTATGTTCAGGACACATGTTCATCTGACGAAGAACAGGATACCAGCTATATACCATTAGAAGAAGTACTGGAATTTAAATCACGAAGGAACATAACGGAAAAAAGGCAGGAATTGAGGCAAAATTTACGCCAGAAATTTGCTCAGTTATGTGTAAATACGCCTCAGATGCAGAAAGGGTTTCAAAAACAGGACAAACAAGCAGATTAATGGAATAAATACAGTGACATTCAAACTGCACTATTAAATTACCTTTTATCTTTCACATTGGAATTAATCTTTAATTTTGCAGCTACCTAGATTCTTCTTACTGAATTTTTATGATAGTTATTACAATAGCATGGCTTAACATGAGAATAACACTTAAGTAACAGCAACATTAGTACATTTTCCTATAATACTATAATTCCGTGTTGCATTCATAAGTTCTTAAAACAATAATCTCAGATGATCATGTTCCTCATGTAAGATTGGAAATTCTATAAAATATTGGATTTGAATGTCCATAAGTCAAAGGTGCTTGTAGAATGAGTAAAATGCCGTCTTATATACATATATCATTGAGATGGTAGTATATAGGAATAAATAAAGTGCATGTTTGAATGAGTTAAACTGTTTTATGATATTATTCACAACTCGACTGGATAGAACCCAGCATTTATCAAATATTTACTATTTAAATTAGAGCTTTGTAATGAAATATAGTAGCCTTTTTTGATCAAATTATTTTATTTTCATTGCTTTACTTAACATGGTAAAGAATGGATTAATTTCAGGTATTTAAGAGAAGCTTATATAGCATGATGTTGAGTCATTGGCTGTTTTGCCTTTGTTATGAAATCAGGAAAAAAACATTTGTAACTCAGTTTTAAATATACTATAATTAAATAAAGTATTATGTTTTATTCTTAAAATCCCTAATTCACATTAGATATACACAAAGTAGCATTGGTTCCCCCAAAGCCAAATGAATTTTTCAGTGCAACTCGTTTTTCACTATTCCATGTTTTTGAGGTATGAGCTACATAATTTAAGTCATCAATGGGATTCTCCAAGTTTATGGTAGGTGGCATTACACTATGATAGCAAGACAGAATTGTGAAAAGAGCCTCTAAATTTCCAGCGGCACCCAATAAATGACCATGAGCACCTTTAGTTGATGATATGCAAACATTCTCTACATGATTTTTAAAAAGAGTTTTAATAGCAGTGGATTCAATATTATCTCCTACAGGTGTGGAGGTTGCATGGGCATTTATATATGACACTTGTTCTTTATCAATATTTGCATCTCTTAAAGCTCTAGTCATTGAAAGTATAGCACCACTTCCATCTTCTCTTGGTGTAGTTATATGAGAGGCATCACCTGAGAGCCCATAACCTAAAATTTCAGCATACATTTTAGCGTTTCGCCTTAATGCATGTTCATACTCTTCTAAAATTAATATGGCTGCTCCTTCCCCCATAACAAAGCCATCTCTATCCTTGTCAAATGGTCTTGAAGCTTTATTGGGTTGCTCATTAAATGATGTGCTTAATGCTCTTAAACGACAAAACCCTGCAATGGCCAAAGGACTAATGCATGACTCTGCTCCTCCACATACCATTACGTCTACATCTCCATTTCTAATAAATCTAAAAGCATCACCAATAGAGTGAGCCCCAGTTGCACATGCAGTTGATACTGCATGATTTGGACCCCTTAAACCATACTTTATGCTAACATGACCTGCAGCCATATTTGGTAATATTCTAGGAACAAAAAATGGGCTCACTTTATTATACCCTAGCTGTAGAGCATTATTAGTATCACAGACGTCTTTTAGATCAATCATTCCCATTCCAAGAGCAACTCCAGTATTTTCTCTATCTTTTTCAGATTGGGGCAACCACTTTGCATCTGACAATGCTTCCGCACAAGCAACAAGAGCTAAACAAGTAGCAGGAGCCATGGACTTTAAATTCGCTTTAGATAAAGCTTTTTCTAAAATAATATCTCCCTTCTTAGGCACTACACCAGCCACCCTACAGGGCAACTTGTTATATTCATCACCCAAAGAAACTATACCAGAATGACCTTTCAATAAATTTTGCCATGCTAGTTCCTTGCTTGAACCCAAAGGGGAAACTACTCCCAGTCCTGTGACAACAACCCTCCTCCTGGATTTTTGGGATGAATAGAATCTTATAATCTGACATGATCTCATGTTCATGTTCATTTATTATAGATATATTTAATAATTTGAGGGGAAATTGTAAGGCTGTCTTTTATAATTTTAAATTATAATGAACACAGAGCGCAACAGATATAACCAAAAATTTTTTTGAATATACTGCAACTGGTACAAAATACAAATTGCAATAGTTAATTGTTTATATTATGAGCAACTAAAATAAATACATAGTATAACCGAGTATATAAGTGTATAATCTATGCAGTATGACTGATGAGTTGACATTTGAGATTTTTAAATTTCCGAGAACTTCAATGACACTATGTGGAGGAAAAAAAAAGAAAATATATATCTAATATATAAAATTCTCGTGTCACAGTTTTCGTTGCCAAACTCCTCCGAAACGGCTTGACCGATTCTTATGAAATTTTGTGTGCATGTTGAGTATGTCTGAGAATCGGCCAACATCTATTTTTTATCCCGATATTCCTACAGGATACGGACTTACGCGGGTGAAACCGCGGGGCGCAGCTAGTACCTGTATATATATTTATAAATACCCAATAATATAAAGCTAAAGATTCTGGTTGTGTGTGATTGTGTTGTATTTGTTTATTTGATAGCACTAATCTAAAGAACAGCTGGACCGACTTCATAAATTCTTTCCCCACGTTAGGTAGATACGTGCGAGTTCCTTGAGTACTAAAAGCTATTATGTATCTATAAATTATAAATAAACAATAGGAACCGAACAACTTAGCATATTATTAATCTGTGGTACTAATATCCACAGAGTAAGTAATTCATAATTTGTTAAAATTAAGTAAAATATTAACGTACCTACTTACAAAAATAATTAACCAGTAAATCCTCTATAACAGTTATCATATTGTTTTTATTAACTCTAGTAATAGTAGGTCATTTATTATTTTGAAGAAGTATTTTGTGTTCATTAAATTACGGTCAACACTACAATCAAGATTTGTGTCAAACTCATAAGCAAAGTAAAAAAATGTCATTTGGAAAATTCCTGATAGAAAAAAAGAGAATTATTTTTTATTCAGTTATAATTTGTATTCTAGCCATATTAGTTAATAAGAGATTCATGACTAGTTCAATCTCTGAAAATGTTAAATCTTATAAATTAACTTTAACACAAGAAGAACTAGCAAAGCATAATGGTGATGAACATAAAGAACTATATTTAGCTGTTATGGGGTCTATTTTCGATGTCTCCAGTGGCAAAATACACTATGCAAAAGGACGTTCATACCACTATTTCATAGGTAATTAATAAAATAATCAACTGATGTAATGCATGTGTTTAATAACTGACACATTAGTAAAAACTTATTTATTTCGTCTAGGTAAGGATGGTACTAGAGCTCTTGTAAGTGGAAATTTTGAAGATGAAAGTGAAGACAAAGATCATATTTTGAACTTGAAATGTGATGATATATTTGCCATAATGCACTGGAGAAAAACTTTCCATGACAAATACAAATATGTGGGTAAGTGAATATGAGTCCAGTATTTCGTTAGTTATGAAAATTATAACTCTGAATTCCTGCGAAATTATTGTAGTAGGTACAGATTTATTACTAATTCAAATAATCTTAATTAAGCAGACTTTCGTTTCTTTTAAAGTACACTACCAAAAATTCTTTCGTCAATGAATATATCACTGCTTTCCAAGTGTTATAAAACAGTATATATACTTTGAGCAAAGCCAGGATCGCTAGTAGTAAATCTAATTTCTTTATATATATTTTTCATCTTCATTGCTTGGATTTAGTCAAATTTGTGAAAATTAATTGTTGTATCATTAATAGATTTGATACAAATTTTTTAATCCCCTCAATTATATTATTGGTTTATTTTAGGAGTACTACAGGGCAGATATTATAACTCTGATGGAACTGAAACCCAATATATGGCAGAAATTAGGAACAAGTTGAAGAATTGTAAGGAAGAAAAAGAGAATGCTAAGCAACAAGACCAATTATACCCTCCATGTAATGTTGCCTGGAGTGAAACAGAAGGTACCAGAGTGTGGTGTTCAAAATCTAGGTAAATATTTTAGAGCTATTCCGTCTGCATACAAAAACTTTGCCAAATAATAATATTCTGGTGTCAGTATTTGCTGCCATTCATACCTCTGAAACAATTTGACTGATTATTATGATTTTCTCGTATTTATTGGTAGGCCCAGATTGAAACAATCTGTTTTACCCACAAGATATTGTGACCTGGTAGATCATTGTCTGCACAAGTCAGCTAGTTTTATATGAGAATCTTTTATGTACAATGGTCATAAAAGAATTCAGTCTATTATTTTGTTTGCATTTCTTATTTAAATATTGTCAGTTTTTACAATCTACCTAGTAACCTACTTCTAGTTGATATTTTTTTTAGCTATATTTTTATTGAGAGAAAGCTTTGACCTGGATTCAACTATGCTAACTTTAAAAGAATGCCTAAGAGCTTGTGATAATTATTTCTATATCCTTTATTATACATAGCTAGTTTTTCCATGATTGCATTTTTATAAGTGCACCTCATTGTATTACTTGATACTCCCATTGAAAACCATGTTATCTCATTAATAATCATAAATGAATTATGCACTTAATAGTTTCATCTACCTCTATCAACATTTGAAACAAATAGTGTGTTTTGTGTTATGATAATTTTTTTATTAAATCTTTGTAATTATAATATTTAATATTTAAATATAAAATAATTCTCTGTTTCCATTGGTCATAGTATCATGTGTGAACAGCTGTAGTGATTTCTCTATTTCATGTGTTTCTAATTTCTTTTTGTTGTTTGTTATTGTCGACAGAAGGATATAATAGAATTACTTTAGACACTTTCTGCCGACAATTAGAAAGCTTCATTTTTTTTCAAGTTTGTACAATTGACAGTTTGCCCAAAGCATAATTGCAAACACTGGGCAACGACTGTTGGGTCAACAAATATAAAATATAAACACCCATGTTCCTATTACTAGTCTACACTTGAATTGGAATTTTTTTTCCTCCATCTTGTTGTAATCACACTATTATAAACACACTAGCAACTGTAATAAGGGAATCATGCTCTACTACCAACACTTTCATCCTACTTCCTACTTATCCTACTAATATTATAAATGCGAAAGTTTGTAAGGATGTGTGTGTGTTTGTTGCTCTTTCACGCAAAAACTACTGAACCAATTGCAATAAAATTTGGTACGTAGACTGCTGGACAACTGGAATAACATATAGGCAACTTTATATCCCGATATTCCTACGGGATACAGACTTACGCGGGTGAAACCGTAGGGCGCAGCTAGTAGATCATAATGATAGAACACTTATAGAGGAGAGTTGGCTCAGCCTCATTATTCACATCATCACAGTTCGAAACTGTGAAACAAAAAATCGTGAGGATACTTGCATGTTTACAAATAAAAATTTCAATGATTTGTGACTTTCACCAACCCATACTTGGCCAGCATGGTGGATTTTGGCCTAAACCATCACAGGAGGCCTGTCTGTGTCACTACAGTGGGAACATATTATATGGGCTGATGATGAGACCAATTACAATTTACAATTATAAAAATTTATTTATTGTTACAGTGGTGGAATAAAAAGAAATTGGGTGGGAGTCCCCCGTCAACTCTATGAGCCTGGTGGTGATAAACCAAAATGTGTATGTGTTCAACGAGAAGATACAAATATGCTCAAACAATATGAAGAATGCTCAAATAGTGCTACTGAGTGTGTTATCCATGTTACCTAATTAAGTATTATTTACATACAAGACAGTATTATATCAAATGATAATTTAGTCCGGTCAATTTAGACCAAAAAATGAGGGTGAAGTTACATAAAGTCCCAACAAGCTGAATTTCTGTGAAG
>NC_052121.1:2862791-2871831 GCF_012273895.1 Zerene cesonia | reverse complement strand
AAAAAAAAAAACTTAAAAAATACACAAAAAAAGTGAAAATTTTTTATGAAAAATATAAATAAAAAATTTATTTGAAATTACAAATAGACATTCAATACACAAAGTTCTCCAAAACATGAAATGGACTCCAATCGCAATTACCTTTGTTTTACAATCAGCACAGAAACGGTGCTTCCGTAAGTAGTTGTGTAGCGTATCATGCAGGGTGTTAAAATGAACGAGTGTCACATGTTCTCTTGCGGATGTCCTCATAGCGTCCCATGCTGCTCTCCAGGCTGCTCTTCCTCCCCAGCCCCAAGCTCCCCAACCCCACGCACATGTTGTGGACGTAGCGCCCCAGCCCCTTGCACTACCTGCTTCTAGAGAGTGTAGAGTGCACCTTTGTGATTTCTTCCATCTTGGCTGACTTAGAATTAGATATTCTATTCCCGTGCTGAAATATATTTTAATTTGTAAACTAAATAGGTTAATTCATACTAGTCCATTTACACATAAGCCCCATGTTTAGGTTTATGAATAAAGCAGTCAAAAAGTTAGGTCATTTCACAATAAACAAACAAATAAAAATGATTACATTTGTCTGACTGAATCCACTTCAATGTCATTATTAGTTGATAGCATGCATTTCTTTATCTTACATAAAAACAAGATAGAAAAACGATGAATAAACTCTGTATTGAAATTCGTAAATAAATCATATATAGATAAATTATAGACCTCTCAATATAAGAATGTTCACATGAATTGAAATTAATAGCTAATAAATTAAAAGCTCTTAATGTTTAAATAATTCATCAAATTATTATTCTTATGGTCAGTATAAACTGTATATTACAAATAAATTTCAGCTAAATATCATCACAATGTTTATCACAAGAATATGCCTCTTATTAATGCAAAATTATTTTCACATATTTTTTGTTTTCAAATCCCTAGTATTAGAAGTCACAACACAAATTGATTGTTTTGGAGATTACAGAAAACACTATATATTAATATATATTCATATACAGATTTAGGGTTGATTTAACTGCTTGTAGATATTTGACTCTTTAAGTAGACTCATACATTTTCATACATTTGTTATTCAATGAACACATAAACTTAACAGAACATACAGAAGGAGGAAGCCATGATACCTTTAACTTAGGGTTGTAATTAATTTGTATATCTTTTTAATTATCTTTATAATAGTAATCTTACCTATGACCATTTAGTAAAGTTGCTAATGACTGAGGGTGTGTAATTTTATCTTCCCTTATTGTCATAATTTCATCAGGTGTTAAGATTATTGGATCTAAACTTGGGTGTCTGGACTTACATAACTGGTAGAACAGTCTTTCCACACTGAAACAAAAAGCAAATGGCTGAAATATAGTATGCAGATAGTCACTATGATGTATGTAGGAAACCGCTAAGAAATTATGTTGAGAAATTCTTCCCCCAGAAGGAATAAAGATCCTTCCATGATAATTTATTTTGAACATGCAGGCAACAACTAGTTTCATATGTGAGACAGGTAAGTAGTTGTTTTAGGATAGTCTCAAAAAGACAGGAATGAAAAGTAGCCTCTCATAGCAAACTATAATATAACAAATGTTCCAAGTCAGGTGTAAATCTAATTTAGAATTTTTTTTTTTTGTTCAAATGATAAACAATCAGCTAACATAAAGAGTAATTTAAATAATTGAACAATTCATAAATATTTGATTATAATATTCATGCTAGATATGACAAGCATACATGCACACATACTTAAAAAAATATAAAGTTTAATTATACAATCTTGGAATATGTTCATATAAACAAACATTTATGAATACATATATATACATCCTTAGATGAATCAACTACATTGACTGACTTGCTTTTATACAGAGTTTACATAAGGAAATTATTTAATAATGGCAATCCTAATCAGGATAATTATAGAAACTTTTTAAATTATTGTATTATCATCTATTCTCATTAAGTGTACAAAGTTTGCATTAATGGTTAAAACTATGACAAAATTGAGTCTAAAGAATATGAAAACAAATACTAAATCATACAGTAAAACTAATAAATGGGTGTTTATTTCTGCAACAATTCATTCATTTTATTTCATCTAGCTTTTCGCCCATATGGTTAAGAAATTTCCATAGGAGTGAGATATTGGTAATGTAAATGTAAATAGTAGCCTATGTACATCTAAGAAACATATACACAAATTTTATGAATTTGATTTTAAACATTTTTTTTTTTGTACTTTTGCAATTTTCAAGCATTTTTATGCTTCAATTTAGAAATATTATAAAAAATTTTAAAATTTGAATAGAATAGGAATGAAAGTTTCAATCTTGTTTACCTTCTTCTACAGCCAACACAGGGAATGCTTTGATTTAAAACATTGAAGATATCTGATGCATCGACTCGCAATGCAGCTTTAAGCTCGTCTGTGGTGAGAATTCTATATTTACGCATAAATTCTTCATATTCACGACCTTTTACTTGCGGGTTGTCACAGATTAATCCCATAGTATTTAAATCCATAACCATCTGCAATATACCAAGATGATACATAAAACAAAGAATTAATAATACAAAAATAAGGTCAACCTCAAGACGTAATTGGTCACCTACAACAAGTAGAACGAAACTATTTACAAGAGATTATACACGAAATCCTATATACTTCAAACCTTTATTGTATTAAGTCAAAACCTAATTAAAAACAAGCACATGACGATAGAGTTAATCTTTTTGATATTTAATAATCTTCGTTAGTGGTAATGTCAGATGAGACCAGCAAACTTACAGTTAGATTATCATAGATCGTTAAAGGTAGTTGACGCCTTTTAATTACATGATCTTTATCGCTGTTATAAATATCAACTAATTTCGCCATTTTTCTCGATTAATCACATAAAATCACCGACGAAATATACAAATATCACAAAATGACGGCTGATGACGGCCAACTTTTACGAAATACACGTCGTGAGAGAAATAGATAAAAAAATATTCACGGCTTGCATAGATAATGGTAAAAACAAAAACTGCTCCATTTTACGCACATCGTTTAGAGCATAGTCTATGCAAATAAAATTCAAATTGATCGAGCTAAATAAAAAAAAAATTGTAAACATGTTCAATTAAGTTTTAGTTGAAAATAGCTTATTTTAATATCAAATTACTAGCTTTTGCGCGCGGCTTTGCCGCGTTAATTTGTAAGTTAAATAGATGTGTTATAAGTTCAATAGATGTTATTATACATATGAATCTTCCTCTTGAATCACTCTAGAAAGAGAAAGCGACTTTGTTTCATACTTATGTAGTGATGATAAAGGAAATCATTTTATAGTAAAATCATCACTCTGAAACTGGCAATAATTTAGGTCAATAGTCTATCGTTCCAGTATATAAGTGTATAATCTATGGTCTATCGAATAAAAGCGAATAAATTTTTTTTCATGAAAATGTCAAAATAATAAGAAATTGTACATGATATCTCGAATTTCTATGAGAATAACAATTGTGCAAAATGTCCAAGATATTTACTCCAACAAATCAAATACGATTAACAAATGTGGCTATTGTTAGGCTAAAAAAAGGTGGAAAGCGATTTGAAATAGCATGTTATAGGAATAAAGTTGTATCATGGCGCAATAAAGTGTAAGTATCGTAAATTCCTATTTAACAAAAACCGATGTAAATGTATTTAAGTATACCTATGTATAACGAATTATTTTTGCAGAGAAAAGGATATTGATGAAGTTCTACAAACACACACCGTATTTACAAATGTTTCTAAAGGTCAAGTAGCAAAAAAAGAAGATCTTGTAAAGATATTTGGTAAAGATGATCAAACAGAGATATGTAAAGAGATATTAGAAAAAGGAGAGTTACAAGTATCAGACAAAGAAAGGCATTCTCAAATTGATGCCCTCTTTAAAGATATTGCAACTACAGTAGCAGATAAATGTGTAAATCCTGAAACTAAGCGACCATATCCTGTCTCAATAATAGAAAAAGCTATGAAAGATATCCACTTTTCTGTTAATGTTAATAAAAGTGCAAAACAACAAGCTCTTGATGTGATCCAACTTGTAAAGAAAGAAATACCTCTTGAAAGAGCACAAATGAGAGTCAGAATTGTTTTAGGTGGTAAGGAAGCCCGGAAGGTAAGAGACAAAGCAGTTAAATTAACAACAACAGTAGAAGAAGAAAATTGGGATGCTGGGACTGCTACTATTATTTGCCTTATTGATCCTGGCAGCTTCAGAAATCTTGATGAAATGATAAGAACCGAAACTAAAGGAAGCGGCCAGTTTGAATTACTTAACTTAAAAGAAACAGTTGAAGGAGAGCAAGCACTGTAATGATTTGTAATTATTTTATATATAGGTATCAAATAAAATATTTGTTATTTTGCATACATTTTTTATTATACAATCCTTGTGAAAATAAAACATCATCCATGTTAAGAGAGAAAAGTAAAAAGAATTTAAGATTATTAAAGTTGTGTATATTCAAGGGTTGAGTATTTTTCAAAAGTAAGTCACATCGATTGTTATTCATACTCAACCCTTCTATGCTAATGGTAATGTCCGAGTCATGTTTGGCTGTTTTACTCAAGTGGAAAAGATTTATAGCATTACTAGCTGCACCCGGCAAACGCTGTTCTGCCTTACTCTGATCATTTAGGGGGATCAAAAATAGATGTTGGCCGATTCTCATAGATACTGGATAAGCAAAAAAAAATTCATCAAAATCGGTCAAGCTGTTCCAGAGGGGTATGGCAACGAAAACTGTGACACGAGAATTTTATATATTAGAGATTACATTAATATGCAACTTTACCATGGAATTAGTTATAAGTAAAACTTTTTAATCCCCTTTTTTAATTTTTTTTATAAAATACCTACTACTTGGTCCATACTTGATCTGTGCAAATTACATTATTATACTACTCTTTGGTGCAAACTGTAAATATGACATTCAGTCGGTTAATCTCAGTTTGACAGAAAATGGTTTGGTTTTTAATCTGTGTCCTAGAATGGAATTTTATTATTATTGAAAGTATTAACATTATTTATTAAAATCGTTTTAAACATAGCTTACTTATTTTAATTTTTTTGTTGTACATATTATGAAGATTATTTCATTTATAAAATTATCATCGATGTTGAGGTTATCAAATAATAATGCAAAAAGCGGGTATCTGTAATTCCTGACATTAAAATATTTTATTGCCAATAATATTCTAATAGCAGAAAAAATAATAAGCATTGCATATATTAATTCGTAACATATTAACATCCCTATTGAGAATTCATTCAAATTGACGTTTTACGTTGTTTTGTTTTCAAGTTGGTAGATAATCAGTACATGACTGATAGGGTTGGTGGATGTACGTTCTTAAATCGTTCTGTGTATTAGTCAAGTGTGTTTTTTCATCACCCTAATATAAATAAATTTAGGAATAAATTTAGTAAAAAATTACTGTGATTTAATTTGTTTATTTGCTTAAAGTAGTCCTAAATAGAATTGACACGATTCGAAAGTAAGTTATTACGTGGTTTGGAACGTCAAAGTGAATGTACCCATCAGCGAATGAATGACAAATTAAAAAAGTTTTATTTTTCTTATATTGGTACGAGATTTTATTGATTGTTTTCTTTCAAGATTTTCGGCCAGACGGCGACTGAAATTGCAAGTTACTGTGATATATTTATTTTCAATAATTAACTTTTCTTATCAAGCAATTAAATGATCAGGGATATCGAGTTATGTCTATAAGTAATGGAAGGTACAGAACTGGGTGGCGACCAGCAATTCTGTTTGAGATGGAACAATTTTCAAGCGAATATAACATCTCAATTCGAGGCACTGCGCGATGATGAGGATTTCGTGGATGTCACCCTGGCATGCGAGGGACACAGGCTGGAGGCCCATAAAGTGGTTTTGTCGGCGTGTAGTCCTTATTTCAAGGAATTATTTAAAGTAAGTCTATCTTTCACTCCCCACACTTTGATGTGTCACCATTACAATGACTCTAGTGAAAGTTGTTATGTATAAAACACTTGATCTACTTACAAATGCCATGTCTCGCGTTCCGGTTAAGTATTCGTGATTTCATTTATTTGTACCTACTTTAGAATTCTGTTTCACAATTTCTAATTAATTCATTACCATTGAGTCTACCAAATCATTTTAATTGGAAATGGCTCACGAATTCTTTACAATCATGCTATAAAATAGTTAAAAACTAATCCAGCATGTGTGAGATTGAAAAATTTCGAAAATTATAGAGCCTGATAGATTTTTTCACTTTTATCATCTCATTAGGCAAATAAAATAATCTAATAGAGGAATCACATTTTAGATAATTATTGGACATTGTTAGGTTGTATTTTATAAATTACAATGTGATCATAAAATTTACTGCATTGGAAAGTAAGATAATGGCTCTTGCAAAAATTAAATCACACTTTAATGAGCTTATAAAATTTTAAACACTCATAAAAATTTTAAAGCAAACTTATACATTGAAAGCATTTTTATTATTTTCAATGTTTATTATATGAACAACACAAATTAAATTATAGTAAGGTTAATACTAGCTTAAATTCTGAACAATGAATATGAAGTTATGTACATAAATAAACATTAATAATTAGGAAAGCCATTTTTAAGTTGTTCTGTATTTAACAAATTAGACAATATGTAAAATAGTTTAGAAATTGTAAATGTCAAGTGTTGCAAATTCTCCACATAGGTATTGTATATTATAATATAATACAATATAGATAAATTAAATCACTAATATAAATGGTCAAGTATAGTTCACAATAAAATGTTACATATAGTATGAGATAAAACTATACTTCAAAGATAATTCTATAAAAACTTTAATAAACATTACCTAAGTTTACACAAATGATAACGGCACATGTTTTTTTATAAAGTGAATGAAATAAGTGATGGGATATTGAATTATAGTTTGTTTGTTGAAATGTACAATAATGTTTACTGCCTACAAATATTGCCTGTCAATGACCTGTTACCTAATCGTAAAAATTGGAATAAACTGAATCTTACATCAAAATTTTGTTTGTATAGGCAATAGAAATTTGCATTGAGGGATACATGATTAAAAATGTAAAGACATATAATATTTTTGCTCTAACCTATATAAATATACTAAACCAGTTTAATGTCTAATGTCAGGGATTCAATATTAATAAAATTGATAAACAAAAACATAAACAAATGATTTTTACTTGTACTCAAAAAGTCACAGACTTGATTAAAAAAATAGTATTTGAATATGTTCTTATTATAATTAAATAGGGAAAATAATAACCCTCAATAGTTATGTAAATAACACATATTAGTTTGTTCACTCATCCACAAATTTTCCTCAAAATTACAAAACTATTCTCTTTTTCCTTATGTAATTATATATTTTTTTAATATTAACATAAAATACAATACATGTAGATTCCTACCCACAAAATTGCCACAATCCTTATCAACATTTTAAATGCAACAGAATGTTGTTGTGTGTATGTCTTTTACATGGTAATGGAGAAATTTAATGAAATGGCCTTTGTGTTTTGAAATAGGTTAGAGAGTGATTTTTCATATAAAAAAAACTTTGATTTCTATTAAATGTTTAAAAATACCTGAGAGTTATGCGGTTGAAAAATATTACACCCGTTTCATAAATATATTAAACAAAGATATAAGCAGTTTTTGCAAGACTAATTAAGCTTATTTTATACAAAGTTTTTTTTTCATATACACATTGATCTAAAATTAAATAGAACTGATAATAACTCTACCAAGTGATAAGATATATACATATAAAAAGTGATGTTTTTTCTTAAATAATATCAACTTTGGCATAAAGTTTAGCGGGCATAAAGTAGATGAGGATATACAAGCCGTAAAAATAATATTTTCATTACAGAATAATCCATGTCCTCATCCGATAATATTTATGCGCGATTGCGAGGTATCCCATGTACGCGCATTACTCCAGTTTATGTACGTGGGACAAGTAAACATTGCCCAGGCACAACTCAGCGCATTCTTGCGGACTGCCGACGCTTTACAAATTCGCGGCCTCACAGACTGCTCACAACACAACGACAAAGTAAGTAGTACACTGCATCCTTACGAAATTTTAAATAATTAGTAGATAGTTGTTTTAATAAAATATGTTATTTCTTTCAGAAAGCAAATCGAAAGTCTCCCCCTTCCCAATTACGTAATTTGCTCAGCGCCAAGCCTTCACATTCTACCTCCTCCTCCAAAGCCGCAAGCCAAAATGTGGAATCGACCTCTGCCGATGACCAAGAAAAGAGCGGAAATCGCCCTTCTGCAAGGAATTCTCCTGAAGTGCCCAGAAATAATCTCAGCGAAGATGCTCCCTTTCAAAGTTCTAGTCAAATGAGGCCTAATAATGATGACTATAGCCAAACTTGTAACTACCCTGCTTTGCGGGTAAAAACTGATCTCGAAGCTACAGATGTGAATAATGAAGAAAATGATATTCTTATGGATCCTGGTGACGCGGAGAAAGAAAGCAAGTGTCAAGATTTTAGCGCGACGGATCTGTTAGAACCAAAAATGGAAGTCCTAGAACAAGAAGCCAGTGATGAAGAACGATCGGGCTTTCAGCAATTATATTATAGCGAAAACAATACTCTCGCAAATCCTTTCGCCACTCTTCAAGGTAAGTGTTTACCTAGTCGGTACATATTTCATTTCAAACGTAAACAATATGAATGGTTTTGCCTTTGCAGGTAGTATGGATCTCATGACTGGGATGAACGCGGAGCTGAACGAGAACGCCGAAGGTAAATATATTTTGTTTATATAATTCACTCTTTTCACACGCACAAGTCGACTCGGACAGCCGCGCCCCCGGCGAACCTCTTATCACTGATAAACGGCGTAGAAGAGAGCGCGCGATTTCGTTTAGATTCTAAAGGTGTCTAAGAATGGTGCTAGGCGCGCGGGTGTCAGGGCGACCCCGCCCCCCGCCCCG